>NC_133647.1:129287981-129587981 GCF_009905375.1 Apium graveolens
TCACCGGTATTTTGACCCGTACTTGTAACTTGTGTTTAGTCTCGTACTAAAGTTTCAATTTTTTTAAAAAAGTTTATTAATGATCCAACCGTCCGGATGTTAAGAACTATATATTTTAGTTATATGACAAAAATTTGAGAAAAAAATAAATTTATTTGGTTTGTTATTTTAACAATCAACAGGTATTTTGACTTGTACTTGTAACTTGTGTTTAGTCTCGTACTAAAGTTTCTTTTTTAAAAAAATATTTATGAATAATCCAACCTTACAGATGATAAGATCTATATATTTTATTGATATGATAAAAATTTGAGAAAAAAATAATTTTATTTGGTTTGTTATTTTAATAGTCAACCGGTGTTTTGACCAGTACTTGTAACTTGTGTTTAGTCTCGAACTAAAGTTTCTATTTTTTAAAAAAAGTTTATGAATGATCCAACCGTACGGATGTTAAGAACTATATATTTTAATTATATGACAAAAATTTGAGAAAAAAAATAAATCTATTTGGTTTGTTATTTTAACAGTCAACAGGTATTTTAACCCGTACTTGTAACTTGTGTTTAGTCTCTACTAAAGTTTCTATTTTTTTAAAAATATTTATGAATGATCCAACCCTACAGATATTAAGATCTATATATTTTAGTGACATAAAAAAAATTTGAGAAAAAAAGAAATTTATTTGGTTTGTTATTTTAACATTCAACCTGTGTTTTGACCTGTACTTGTAACTTGTGTTTAGTCTCGTATTAAAGTTTCTATTTTTTAAAAACGTTTATGAAAGATCCAACCGTACGGATGTTAAGAACTATATATTTTAGTTATATGACAAAAATTTGAGAAAAAAAATAAATTTATTTTATTTGTTATTTTAACAGTCAACAGGTATTTTGACCCGTACTTGTAACTTGTGTTTAGTCTCGTACCAAAGTTTCTATTTTTTAAAATTATTTATGAATGATCCAACCGTACAGATGTTAAGATCTATATATTTTAGTGATATGACAAAAATTTGAGAAAAAAATAAATTTATTTGGTTTGTTATTTTAATAGTCAACCGGTGTTTTGACCCGTACTTGTAACTTGTGTTTAGTCTCGTACTAAAGATTCCATTTTTTTTAAAATATTTATGAATGATCCAACCGTACAAATGTTAAGATATATATATTTTAGTAATATGAGAAAAATTTGAGAAAAAAATAAATTTATTTGGTTTGTTATTTTAACAGTCAACCGGTGTTTTGACCTGTACTTGTAACTTGTGTTTAGTCTCGTACTAAAGTTTCTATTTTTTATAAATATTTATGAATGATCCAACCGTACAGATGTTAAGATCTATATATTTTAGTTATATGACAAAAAATTTGAGATTTTTTTATTTTAACAGACAACGGGTATTTTGACCCGTACTTGTAACTTGTGTTTAGTCTCGTACTAAAGTTTCTTTTTTTTTTTAAATATTTATAAATGATCCAACCGTACGGATGTTAAGAACTATATATTTTAGTGATATGACACAAATTTGAGAAAAAAGTAAATGTATTTGGTTTTTTATTTTAACAGTCAACCGGTATTTTGACCCGTACTTGTAACTTGTGTTTAGTCTCGTACTAAAGTTTCAATTTTTTTAAAAAAGTTTATTAATAATCCAACCGTCCGGATGTTAAGAACTATATATTTTAGTTATATGACAAAAATTTGAGAAAAAAATAAATTTATTTGGTTTGTTATTTTAACAGTCAACAGGTATTTTGACTCGTACTTGTAACTTGTGTTTAGTCTCGTACTAAAGTTTCTTTTTTAAAAAAATATTTATGAATAATCCAACCTTACAGATGTTAAGATCTATATATTTTATTGATATGACAAAAATTTGAGAAAAAAATAAATTTATTTGGTTTGTTATTTTAATAGTCAACCGGTGTTTTGACAAGTACTTGTAACTTGTATTTAGTCTCGAACTAAAGTTTCTATTTTTTAAAAAAAGTTTATGAATGATCCAACCGTACGGATGTTAAGAACTATATATTTTAATTATATGACAAAAATTTGAGAAAAAAAATAAATCTATTTGGTTTGTTATTTTAACAGTCAACAGGTATTTTAACCCGTACTTGTAACTTGTGTTTAGTCTCTACTAAAGTTTCTATTTTTTAAAAAATATTTATGAATGATCCAACCCTATAGATATTAAGATCTATATATTTTAGTGATATGACAAAATTTTGAGAAAAAAAAAATTTATTTGGTTTGTTATTTTAACAGTCAACCTGTGTTTTGACCTGTACTTCTAACTTGTGTTTAGTCTCGTACTAAAGTTTCTATTTTTTTAAAAACGTTTATGAAAGATCCAACCGTACGGATGTTAAGAACTTTATATTTTAGTTATATGACAAAAATTTGAGAAAAAAAATAAATTTATTTTGTTTGTTATTTTAACAGTCAACAGGTATTTTGACCCGTACTTGTAACTTGTGTTTAGTCTCGTACCAAAGTTTCTATTTTTTTAAAAATATTTATGAATGATCCAACCGTACAGATGTTAAGATCTATATATTTTAGTGATATGACAAAAATTTGAGAAAAAAATAAATTTATTTGGTTTGTTATTTTTATAGTCAACCGGTGTTTTGACCCGTATTTGTAACTTGTGTTTAGTCTCGTACTAAAGTTTCTATTTTTTTAAAAATATTTATTAATGATCCAACCATACAGATGTTCAGATTTATTTATTTTAGTAATATGAGAAAAATTTGAGAAAAAATAAATTTATTTGGTTTTTTATTTTAACAGTCAACCGGTGTTTGGACGTATACTTTTAACTTGTGTTTAGTCTCGTACTAAAGTTTCTATTTTTTAAAAATATTGATGAATGATCCAACCGTAGAGATGTTATGATCTATATATTTTAGTTATATGACAAAAATTTGAGAAAAAAATAAATTTATTTGGTTTTTTATTTTAACAGTCAACCAGTGTTTTGACCCGTACTTGTAACTTGTGTTTAGTCTCGTACTAAAGATTCTATTTTTTTTAAAATATTTCCAACCGTACAGATGTTAAGATCTATATATTTTAGTGATATGACAAAAATTTGAGAAAAAAATAAATTTATTTGGTTTGTTATTTTAACAGTCAACCGGTGTTTTGACCCGTACTTGTAACTTGTGTTTAGTCTTGTACTAAAGATTCTATTTTTTTAAAAATATTTATGAATGATCCAACCGTACAGATGTTAAGATCTATATATTTTAGTAATATGAGAAAAATTTGAGAAAAAAATAAATTTATTTGGTTTGTTATTTTAACAGTCAACCGGTGTTTTGACCTGTACTTGTAACTTGTGTTTAGTCTCGTACTAAAGTTTCTATTTTTTATAAATATTTATGAATGATCCTACCGTACAGATGTTAAGATCTATATATTTTAGTTATATGACAAAAATATGAGAAAAAAAATAAATTTATTTGGTTTGTTATTTTAACAGTCGACCTGTGTTTTGACCCGTACTTGTAACTTGTGTTTAGTCTCGTACTAAAGTTTCTATTTTTTTTATAAACTTTTATGAAAGATCCAACCGTACGGTTGTTAAGAACTATATATTTTAGTTATATGACAAAAATTTGTGAAAAAAAATTAATTTATTTTGTTTGTTATTTTAACAGTCAACAGGTATTTTGACCCGTACTTGTAACTTGTGTTTAGTCTCGTACTAAAGTTTCTATTTTTTTAAAAATATTTATGAATGATTCAACCTTACAGATGTTAAGATCTATATATTTTAGTGATATGACAAAAATTTGAGAAAAAAATAAATTTATTTGGTTTGTTATTTTAACAGTCAACTGGTGTTTTGACCCGTACTTGTAACTTGTGTTTAGTCTCTTACTAAAGTTTCTATTTTTTTAAAAATATTTATGAATGATCCAATCGTACAGATGTTAAGATCTATATATTTTAGTAATATGAGAAAAATTTGAGAAAAAATAAATTTATTTGGTTTGTTATTTTAACAGTCAACCGGTGTTTTGACCTGTACTTGTAACTTGTGTTTAGTCTCGTACTAAAGTTTCTATTTTTTAAAAATATTGATGAATGATCCAACCGTACAGATGTTATGATCTATATATTTTAGTTATATGACAAAAATTTGAGAAAAAAATAAATTTTTTTGGTTTTTTAATTTAACAATCAACCGATGTTCTGACCCGTACTTGTAACTTGTGTTTAGTATCATACTAAAGTTCTTATTTTTTAAAAAAGGTTTATGAATGATGCAACCGTACGGATGTTAACAACTATATATTTTAGTTATATGACAAAAATTTGAGAAAAAAAATAAATTTATTTGGTTTGTTATTTTAATAGTCAACCGGTGTTTTGACCCGTACTTGTAACTTGTGTTTAGTCTCGTACTAAAGATTCTATTTTTTTTTTAAAATATTTATGAATGATCCAACCGTACAGATGTTAAGATCTATATATTTTAGTAATATGAGAAAATTTTGAGAAAAAAATAAATTTATTTGGTTTGTTATATTAACAGTCAACCGGTGATTTGACCTGTACTTGTAACTTGTGTTTAGTCTCGTACTAAAGTTTTTGTTTTATAAATATATATGAATGATCTAACCATACAGATGTTAAGATCTATATATTTTAGTTATATGACAAAAATTTGAGAAAAAAATAAATTTATTTAGTTTGTTATTTTAACAGTCAACGGGTATTTTGACCCGTACTTGTAACTTGAGTTTAGTCTCGTACTAAAGTTTCTATTTTTTTAATAATATTTATGAATGATCCAACCGTACGGATGTTAAGAACTTTATATTTTAGTGATATGACACAAATTTGAGAAAAAAGTAAATGTATTTGGTTTTTTATTTTAACAGTCAACCGGTATTTTGACCTGTACTTGTAACTTGTGTTTAGTCTCGTACTAAAGTTTCAATTCTTTTAAAAAGGTTTATGAATGATCCAATCGTACGGATGTTAAGAATTTTATATTTTAGTTATATGACAAAAATTTTAGAAAAAAATAAATTTATTTGGTTTGTTATTTTAACAGTCAACCGGTATTTTGACCCGTACTTGTAACTTGTGTTTAGTCTCGTACTAAAGTTTCTATTTTCTTAAAACCGTTTATGAATGATCCAACCATACGGTTGTTAAGAACTATATATTTTAGTTATATGACAAAAATTTGTGAAAAAAAAATAATTTATTTTGTTTGTTATTTTAACAGTCAACAGGTATTTTGACCCGTACTTGTAACTTGTGTTTAGTCTCGTACTAAAGTTTCTATTTTTTAAAAAATATTTATGAATGATTCAACCTTACAGATGTTAAGATCTATATATTTTAGTGATATGACAAAAATTTGAGAAAAAAATAAATTTATTTGGTTTGTTATTTTAACAGTCAACCGGTGTTTTGACCCGTACTTGTAACTTGTGTTTAGTCTCGTACTAAAGTTTCTATTTTTTTAAAAATATTTATGAATGATCCAATTGTACAGATGTTAAGATCTATATATTTTAGTAATATGAGAAAAATTTGAGAAAAAATAAATTTATTTGGTTTGTTATTTTAACAGTCAACCGGTGTTTTGACCTGTACTTGTAACTTGTGTTTAGTCTCGTACTAAAGTTTCTATTTTTTAAAAATATTGATGAATGATCCAACCGTACAGATGTTATGATCTATATATTTTAGTTATATGACAAAAATTTGAGAAAAAAATAAATTTTTTTGGTTTTTTAATTTAACAATCAACCGATGTTTTGACCCGTACTTGTAACTTGTGATTAGTATCGTACTAAAGTTCCTATTTTTTAAAAAACGTTTATGAATGATGCAACCGTACGGATGTTAACAACTATATATTTTAGTTATATGACAAAAATTTGAGAAAAAAAATAAATTTATTTGGTTTGTTATTTTAATAGTCAACCGGTGTTTTGACCCGTACTTGTAACTTGTGTTTAGTCTCGTACTAAAGATTCTATTTTTTTTTAAAATATTTATGAATGATCCAACCGTACAGATGTTAAGATCTATATATTTTAGTAATATGAGAAAAATTTGAGAAAAAAATAAATTTATTTGGTTTGTTATTTTAACAGTCAACCGGTGATTTGACCTATACTTGTAACTTGTGTTTAGTCTCGTACTAAAGTTTTTTTTATAAATATATATGAATGATCCAACCGTACAGATGTTAAGATCTATATATTTTAGTTATATGACAAAAATTTGAGAAAAAAATAAATTTATTTAGTTTTTTATTTTAACAGTCAACGGGTATTTTGACCTGTACTTGTAACTTGAGTTTAGTCTCGTACTAAAGTTTCTATTTTTTTAATAATATTTATGAATGATCCAACCGTACGGATGTTAAGAACTTTATATTTTAGTGATATGACACAAATTTGAGAAAAAGGTAAATGTATTTGGTTTTTTATTTTAACAGTCAACCGGTATTTTGACCCGTACTTGTAACTTGTGTTTAGTCTCGTACTAAAGTTTCAATTCTTTTAAAAAAGTTTATGAATGATCCAATCATACGGATGTTAAGAATTTTATATTTTAGTTATATGACAAAAATTTTAGAAAAAAATAAATTTATTTGGTTTGTTATTTTAACAGTCAACCGGTATTTTGACCCGTACTTGTAACTTGTGTTTAGTCTCGTACTAAAGTTTCTATTTTTTTAAAACCGTTTATGAATGATCCAACCGTACGGATGTTAAGATCTATATATTTTAGTGATATGACAAAAATTTGAGAAAAAAATAAATTTATTTTGTTTGTTATTTTAACAGTCAACCGGTGTTTTGACCTGTACTTGTAACTTGTGTTTAGTCTCGTACTAAAGTTTCTATTTTTTTAAAAATATTTATGAATGATCCAACCATACAGATGTTAAGATCTATATATTTTAGTAATATGAGAAAATTTTGAGAAAAAATAAATTTATTTGGTTTGTTATTTTAACAGTCAACCGGCGTTTTGACGTGTACTTGTAACTTGTGTTTAGTCTCGTACTAAAGTTTCTATTTTTTAAAAATATTGATGAATGATCCAACCGTACAGATGTTATGATCTATATATTTTAGTTATATGATAAAAATTTTAGAAAAAAATAAATTTATTTGGTTTGTTATTTTAACAATCAACCGGTGTTTTGACCCGTACTTGTAACTTGTGTTTAGTATCGTACTAAAGTTTCTATTTTTTTAAAAACGTTTATGTTATTCCCAGTGGACTAACAATGAGATTTACAGAAGGGGGGTTGAATGTAAATCTCAAAACTTTTTCAAGTTTTGAGCAGTTTCTAAGGCTAAGTGTTTGAGTGATCAAATGTGTGTGAATTGCTTGAAGCTGATGCAGACACATATATATTCAAACACAAATGTAATGAGCACAAAGAACTTGAAAACTTTTCTGGTGGATTTGTTGTTCCACCAGAGATGTGTTATTTCAGAAAATCTGTGATTCAAAGAATTAAATCACATCTGCTTCCTAGTACAAACTAGATGATTTTCTCTTTTGATATTTCTAAATAGCTCAGGAAAATTCATATTTAATTACTAGCTGCTACTTGGTTTATATATCACCAAGTTTACAAGTGAAGACAAACTGTAAAATACAATTGAAAAGATTCTTCACATGTTTCTTCTTCATTTCTCTATCCAATGCAATCTAGGATAATCTGTAAATCTTTGAATACTTCCTTGTTTGCATCAGAATGGAAATGCTACATTTTCTTGATTCCTCCTAGAGGCTTCCACATTCCAGTATGTCTCTGTCAACCCATGTGCCTCTGTCAGCTTGTGAATTGTCACTATCAACTGCTAATGAACTAAGCATCCGTTGAAGCTTTCATCCGTTGATGCCTTATCCGTTGAGGCTTTATCCGTTGAAGCTTTATCCGTTGATGCATTATCAGTTGAAGTCTTTATCCGTTGAAGCACTTATCCGTTGATGGATATTATCCGTTGAAGCATTAGAGACATCCGTTGAAGCTTTGTTTCTTATCCGTTGAAGTTCTTCAATATCCGTTGACACTTCTTCACTTATACAAAATTACAAGGCATGAAATATTTACAATTAGCCCTCCTATTTGTACATCCATTAGTAGTCAACATGACTGATTATTTCCTAACAACATCTAAGAATTATAGCTTGAAACCAGAGAGTGAAATGTGCTACAATACTAAATTTATTGCTAAGTACAGCTACTCCTTCAACGGATAGCCAAGATGGTCTTATCCGTTGAGGCTACAAACACTAGATTTTTACTTAAGTGTTTTGCTTAACTTATCATCAAACTAATACACATATTCCTAACAATCTCCCCTATTTATGTCTACTAGAACTGTAGGCATAAATTTGGGTTTAGCTTGATGATAACAAAATACTTAACAAATATATAAACTGTAATAAAGCAGAAATTCAAAAGTGCTACAAAAATGTATATGCTGAGATGAAATTGAAGAATTACATTGTTTCCAAGGGTGCTCCTTTAGCCTGAGCAAATTACTTTCTTTTCCTTTGATCCCTGGTTTTCTTTCCTAGCCTCCTGTCATTCTCCTCTATTTGAAGTTGAAGTTGTCTGTAGAATTCAGCTTCATCTTCTTCATTGATATCTAACTTAGATTGCACATCCTTGAGAGTTTCATTACTGACAATCTTTAGCTGATCTTCAATTCTGAAAAATCTTCTGACTCCTTTGTTGTCTCTGAACTCCATCAACCAATGAGGTGATTTGTGAATTGTAATTCCTCTTTCTTGAATGAGTAAAGTTCTAGGCAAAGCATTGGGCTCCCTCCAAGTTTTCCTTATGTTGGCAATGTTGTTGAGAATCTCAGTCTTGGCAGTCCTGGTAAAGCTAGAATCCCTTTGTATGGCTGAGTAGACTCTAATCAAGGTAGAGTAGCCTTCATTCAGAATTCTGTGAAGAGGCCATATTCTTTCCCCAGCTCCTTTGTATTTGAACACTAGTCTTTCTGATAGCTGTCTGTAGGCAGCTATTCCCCTTACTTCCTCCAGCTCATCCAGATAGAGTTCAATGTCTAAAAATTCTTTTATGTCACAGATGTGAACATAATCATCTTTAGAGGTTTGAGGTTTAGGCTTAGGCTTCTGTGTGAATTTGATTGAGGCTTTAGAGGGTCTTGATTTGATTCTTCTTTTCTGCTTCTTTGATGGTGGAGAAGAGGTTAGGAAGGTGGGCAATTTGATGGTGTCCCAATCAATTGGTTCCTCCTTGGGAATGATTGTTTCACCATGAATGTTCATGAAGGGGTTAGGTACAATGGGTTCAGGAATAGAGGGTAGTGGTTTGGATATTGATTGGGTTTCTTCAGTCTTATCTAACTTCTTTCTCTTTGCATTGACCTTCTTTCTTTTCCCTTTCTGCCATTCTTCCTTACTTCTTTCCTCCATCTCAGTACCAACCATGTCCCCCATAGCTTCATCTTCACCTTTGTCTTCAATTTCTTTCTGTTCTTCAGCCTGACTTGACTTTAGCTGTTTTTCAAGCTTTGCTTGTGCTCTTTTGTCAGCTTTTAGCTGTTTGGCTTCTTCCTTCAACCTTTTGGTTTCTTCCCTCTTGGCTATTGAGAATTTGGGATGTCCTTGCATCACACATATGCTCTTTCCCTCTCTGAATATAATAGCCATGTTTCTCCTTACAGCCTCATCCATGGTCTCTTTGAGATATGCAATACTTCTACCTAAAAGCTTGTCCTCATCAGCTTTTGGAAGAGGAAAATCCACCTCTTTTAGAGGATTCTTTGTAGAGTCCTTATTGGATCTATTGTTGGGCTTGAGAACCATTTTTTGCAGATCTTTGGAAGAATTTTCTCCATCCTTATGCCTTCCTACTGGCTTGAGTTCCATAATAATTGATTCCACTTTTGTGCTATGCTTCACAGATTGTGATTGAGAAGTTGTAGAACCAAATATTAGTTGCATCTTTTCATCAATCTTCTTCCTTTGCTCTTTGACTTGCAATTCAGCTGCTGCTATCTGGATTAGATCAATTCCATCTAGCTTTCCTTTGACTTGAATAGTTGGAGAAGTTGTGATGACAGGAACTAGCACTTGAGAAATCTGAACTGTTGTAGATGGCTCTCCTTCCCCTTCCCCTTTATTCTCCCCCTTTTTGTTATCATCAAGGGTAGGGGTCAAGCCTTGTGCTTTTGCCAGCTGCATGAGTAGATTTATTTGAGTTTGTTGATTCTGAAGAATGGTGACCATAGAGTTTTCAATGATTTGAACCCTATCTTCCAATCTGGCCAGCCTCTTGTCAGCATCAGATGCTTTCCTCAGTCTCCCCAACAAATCTTGCATAGTACCATAGGGTATAACTGAATCCAATTTCTCAGCATTGTAGGATTTCAGATCAGCAATGTCCTGCTTGAGCTCATCCACACTTAGATTTTGCTGGTAATGCTGCAACTGCAAGAGATGCAGAGATTCCAGATGAGCTTGAAGAATTGCCTTGGTACCAGCATCTTGAGTCTCCTGAAGGGCCTTCTGAATTATCATGACTTGTCTGACCAAAGTGACACCAAACTCTCCTGGTGTTGATGGTTTTGCCCATGCCCATTCAGGAAGATCAGGAACAGAACTTGGGCCTGCTACTCCCCCTAAGTTCATGCTCTCATTCAAAGAATTAGAGTCATCATCATTAGAATTTACTCCAAATTCTTCAGATGGCTCACCAGCTTGAGAAGGCAGCCTGTTGACAGCAGCTTTGTCTCTGAGAAGAGATTCTGAAGTGTGTACAATATGTAGTGTCTGTTCTGCCTCCATATTGCCCTGTGCAGCCAATAATTGATAGGCTGAAACAGGGTGAGTAAAAGTGTCAGCATCCAAGGAAATGTTATTAATGACAGCTTTGTAATGTTGCTGAAATTGTCTTTCCTTTTCTGCATCATCCACTTTCATTAACTCACCAGTAATGGCTGGATCCACCCTTATAGCTTCTGTACCTGCCTTTCTCTCAATTTCTCTCTGTTCTTGCATCAGGGGCTCCCTCTGGCTCACACACACCCTCACACCCTCACCCTCACCTTCTAAGGTGGCACTCCTCTCACTCACTTTTGCCATGCTGGAAGAAATAGCATGCATATGGTGACTCTCAACCTCTCCTTTTGCCTGGGAGCAACCCATCCTCTCACTCAAAAGATCACTCCCTTCCCTCAAACCTAAAAGTGATTGTACAGTTGCCATGTCTGTTAAGTGTGTAGAGACCATCAACGGATAGGGAATATCCGTTGAAGTTGAAACCGATGGTATCAACGGATAACTGCTGTTAAGCTTATCCGTTGAAGAACAACCACTTGTCAACGGATGAGAGATATCCGTTGAAGAAGGAAAAGATGTAGATATAGAAAGTGACATAATTGTTGAATCTGTGTGGATTGATTTTAAGTGTGGTGACACAGATTCTGCAACTACATCTGAAAGAATTGGCTGATGATCCAACAAATCATCTAAAAGATGATGATCACCAGGTTTTGAGTGGGGCTCCTCCCTGAGTTTTAATGAGGGAAAATCAGGAATTGATGTGAATATCATATCCACATCCAGAGAGGGTGTTGGAGAGTTTGATGAATGGTGTGTTTCTATATTGAGAGAATGGAGCTGTGATTCCACATTTGCTGGAATCACATCAAGCTGAATTTGAGAAGGCACAGATACAGGTGGATGTATATGTGCTGTGTGTGTCCCTTGTGTGGAAACTAGGGTCTTGGCCTTCTTCTTCCTTGAAAAGGCTTTAAATGGTGAATGTGTGGCTTCAGTGTCCCTCCCTCTTTTATTCTATGTCCCTGGTTGGGGACTATTTTCAATAGTTATAACCTTTTGGGAGGATGCAACTAGGGATGTGTTGGACTCCTTTTGAACCACCACAGTCTTTTGAGAGACTGTGTCTTGGCTGGTTTGGGTACCACTCACCTCTCCCACCTTATCCTGGGGGGCTTTTTGATGTTCACCCCTCCCCTCACCACTCACACCCTGTTCACTCCCTTCAGGGTTTATGGTAGTTGTTACAACTGTTGTGTTTTGAGAAACAACAGAGGTAGGTTTCTTTGACTTGACTTTGGAAACTTTAGATTTGGTGGCTTTGGTAGGAGCCTGTTTGGACAAAGACACAGGTTCCATAGCCACACTAGAAGGCAAAGAAACATTGGGGTTGGAAATAGTAGGAGTTATAGAAGTATTTACCTCACTTACCTGTGGTGCATTCATGATTGGCAAGTATACCAATGGCACCTGGCTGTTGAGATTCATTCTCAAAAGGTCTGCAAGGACCCTTTTCTCTTGTGCCCAACATTTGAGTTTATTATTCTCATTGGATATAACCAAACCTTCAGCAACATGGTTAGCCAATAACATAAAGAATCTAGCATAGTAGATGTTATGTGGTCTATTAGCTTTGTTACCTAATCTGGAACATAATTCTAGCATAACACAGTTGCTAAAATTAAAGTACCTATCAGAAACTAGCATATAGAGCATATTAACAAGAGATGAAGTGATAGCATCAAAATTGCTAATCTTCCCAGAGAAAACCTTAATAAAGGCATCTCCAAGAAAACTCCATTCTTTCCTAAGGCCTTTCCTTCTAATACTACCTAAACTAGCAATATCAAAAGCATAGCCTATGGAATCTAGCATAGCAGAGACATCTTTATCAGTGTGTGGTGTCATGGCATTATTCTCAGGCAACTTAAAGCAAGATTGTATATCATCACAATTAATGCAATAGTCCTTACCTTTGAGAGAGAAGGCAATAGTCATATCTGTGGTGTTGAACTCTGCAGTTGTCCAAATCTCCTCAATCACCTCACAGTAGATGGTTGGGGCTTCCAGCATTGCATAGCTTAGTTTGCAGTTTTTGATGAAGTCCATCATCTTGTGATAATCAGAATGGGCTTCATTCTTTTCAACCAAGGCTATGAAATTATTCTTTTCATAAACAAATCCTATTTGAGACATAATTTTGACTACTGGTGCCATTGTTGTGGGTAGAGGTTGCAGAGAAAAACTTGAGAATTTAGAGAGAAAGAGAATAAGAATTGCAAGAAAGCGTAAAGTGAGAATAAGAGTTCAATTGGGCTTTTATACTTTCTTGAATTAAAACGTAAATAAAATGATTAAATGATACTTTTAAGTAAGTTACAGCCGTTCAAGAATAAATAAAACTGTAGAAATTCTAAAAACTACCTTAAATACAAATACATACAACACTGTATATCTGTATCAACGGTTGAGTAAAAGAATCAACGGTTGTGACTCACTTATAGTAACTGACGTGACACTTCAACGGATAAGGGAAATAGTTATCCGTTGATGAACAACACCATTTTATCCGTTGAAGGATAAATTACCAGAAATGTATTTGTCTTTCAACGGATAATGAACATCCGTTGATAGAACAATTTTGGCTTTCACCGGATAAAGAATATTTGTTGATAGGATAAGTCTTAATTAAAGCCAGCTTTGTTTTGCAGCAAATTCATTTCAGGCTTCAAGACAGATTATATAGATGACATAGATTATGAATAATTAAGCATACCTAACTCACTTACTAATCTTGTGAATGTTGATTCATCAAATGGCTTGGTAAATATATCTGCAATCTGCTTTTCACTTGAAACAAAATGAAGTTCCACTGTACCTTTCATCACTTGTTCCCTAATGAAGTGGTACTTGATATCAATGTGCTTGGTTCTTGAGTGCTGCACTGGATTTTCAGTAATGGCAATGGCACTTGTGTTGTCACAGAATATTGGAATTTTGTCAACAGTCAGACCATAGTCAAATAGTTGATTCCTCATCCATAGTAACTGTGCACAGCAACTACCAGCAGCAATGTACTCAGCTTTAGCTGTTGATGTGGAAACAGAATTCTGCTTCTTGCTGAACCATGATACAAGCTTGTTCCCTAGAAATTGACAGGTGCATGTTGTGTTTTTCCTGTCTATTTTGCAACCTGCATAATCTGCATCTGAGTAGCCAGTTAGATCAAAACCAGACTCTCTAGGGTACCAAATTCCTAGATTTGGAGTCCCCTTGAGATATCTGAAAATTCTTTTAATAGCCACTAAGTGAGATTCTTTAGGGTCAGCTTGAAATCTAGCACAAAGACATGTAGAAAACATTATATCAGGTCTACTAGCAGTTAAATATAAAAGTGAGCCAACCATGCCTCTATAACTTGTAATATCCACAGACTTTTCAGCCTTGTTTAATTCAAGCTTAGTGGCAGTGGCCATGGGAGTTTTTGCAGGTGAACAATCCATTAAGTCAAACTTCTTTAAAAGATCATAAATATATTTAGTTTGACTAATGAAAATTCCACCACTAACTTGTTTAACTTGTAAACCAAGAAAGTAAGTTAGCTCTCCCATCATGCTCATTTCATATTCACTTTGCATTAATTTAGCAAACTTTTTACAAAGCTTATCATCTGTAGATCCAAATATAATATCATCTACATAAATTTGTACAAGTATCTTAGAGCCATTAACATTTCTAAAGAAGAGAGTTTTGTCAACAGTACCTCTTGTGAAGTGATTATCTAGAAGGAACTTTGACAAAGTCTCATACCAGGCTCTAGGTGCTTGCTTTAGTCCATAGAGTGCTTTCAACAGATAATACACATAGTCTGGAAAATTTGGATCTTCAAAACCTGGAGGTTGGCTTACATAAACTTCTTCCTCCAATTCCCCATTTAGAAATGCACTCTTGGCATCCATTTGATAGACTTTGAAATTGGCATTAGCTGCATAGGCTAGAAAGATTCTGATGGCTTCAAGTCTGGCAACTGGAACAAATGTTTCATCAAAATCTATTCCCTCCTGTTGAGAATAGCCTTTAGCAACCAATCTGGCTTTATTCCTTATGACAATGCCATTTTCATCCATCTTGTTTCTGAATACCCATTTTGTGTCAATAGAACTCTTGTTCTTTGGCTTGGGTACCAACTTCCATACTTTTTTCCTCTCAAATTGGTTTAGCTCCTCTTGCATTGCTAAAATCCAATCTGGATCCAATAGAGCTTCTTCCACTCGCTTAGGTTCCTCCTGTGATAGAAAGCTACTATACAGACATTCATCTTGAGTAGCCCTTCTAGTTTGTACTTTTGATGTAGCATCACCAATGATCATTTCAAAAGGGTGATTCTTGGTCTATTTCCTTTGAGGTGGTAGATTAGCCCTAGATGAGGTTGCCTCAGTATTGTCATGATGTGAGATAGAATGTTGTTTTGTTGAAACTCCCCCTGAGTTGCTGATCCTTTGAAAGGAATTGGGAGCTCTATCAACTGATGAAGTGAATTGATTATCCGTTGACAGACTGTGATCAACGGATGCTTCATTATGAACTTCAACGGATGATGCACTTTGTCTTTCAACGGATGCTGCATTGCTTCTTTCAACGGAAGCTGAATTATGACTTTCACGGATGCAGCATTCTGTGCATTATCCAAAGGCAGATTCTGAATTCTTCTTGAGATGCCTTCTTTATCATTCTCATCTTCACTATTATCACAGTATATCTCAATGTTGTCAAATTTGAGTCCTTCATGATGTCCCTCATCTGTTAGTCCATCAATCTTTTTATCATCAAACACAACATGTACATATTCCATGACAATGTTGGTTCTTAGATTGTAGACCCTATATAATTTTCCAGCAGAATAACCAACAAATATTCCTTCATCAGCCTTTGCATCAAACTTCCCTTTGTGATCAGATTGATTCCTTAAGATGTAGCATTTGCAACCAAAGACATGTAGAAAGTTTAAATTTGGTTTTCTTCTCTTGAATAATTGATAGGGAGTCATGCATTTTTCCTGATTGATTAGAGAAATATTCTGAGTGTAACATGCACAGTTAACAGCCTCAGCCCAAAAATAAGTTGGGAGTTTTGACTCTTCAAGCATTGTCCTTGCAGCTTCAATTAGTGATCTGTTCTTCCTTTCCACCACACCATTTTGTTGTGGAGTTCTTGGAGCTGAGAACTCATGCATGATCCCACTTTCTTCACAGAACAACTTCATGGTTGAATTCTTGAACTCAGTTCCATTGTCACTCCTAATATTCCTTACTTTGAAATCAGGATGATTGTTGACTTGCTTGATATGATTTGATGATTTCACTAGCTTCATCCTTTGATCCAAGAAAATAAACGCATGAAAACTTTGAGAAATCATCTACAATCACTAGGCAGTATCTTTTCCTTGAAATTGACAATACATTGACTGGTCCAAAAAGATCCATGTGTAGAAGTTGTAGTGGTTCATCAATTGCAGATTCAAGCTTCTTACTGAATGATACTTTCTTTTGCTTTCCTTTCTGACAAGCATCACACAGTCCATCCCTTGTGAATTCCACTAGAGGCATTCCTCTAACTAAGTCCTTTTTGACTAGATCATTCATTGTCTTGAAATTCAAATGGGACAGCTTTTTGTTCCATAGCCAACTTTCAACTGGACTTGCTTTGCTGAGAAGACAAGTAATGGATTCTGCATCTGCAGAGTTGAAATCAGCTAAGTATACATTCCCTTTTCTAACTCCAGTTAGAACCACTCTATTGTCCTTTTTACTTGTGACAATACAGGCTTCAGAATTGAAGGAAACAGTATTCCCTCTGTCACATAGTTGACTGATGCTCAATAAAGTGTGTTTGAGACCATCAACCAATGCAACTTCATCAATGATGACATTTTCTTTTGAAATCAAGCCATATCCCATAGTGAATCCTTTGCTGTCATCTCCAAAGGTTATACTAGGGCCAGCTCTCTCCTTAAACTCTGTGAGCAGGGTGAAATCTCCTGTCATGTGTCTTGAACAACCACTGTCCAAGTACCATAGATTCCTTCTTTGTCCCTGCACACAACAAAATCAATCAAGTTGATTTTGGTACCCAAGTTTCCTTGGGTCCAGCCTTGTTAGTCTTTTTCCTAGACTTCATTCCTCCTGCATCTTTTGACTTAGGTAACTTTGGGTCAACCTTGGTCTCAGATGTGGTTGGTTGAAGTGTAGGGTTAGTCACAGAATCATTTAACACATTTGATTGAATTTGATAAGGCATAGGTTGTGCAAACATGTTATTCCACATAGGCATATTGTATGGCATTTGAGGCATACTAAATGCAGTAAAATAAGGATTTTTAATATATGGCATGTTTGCAAAATGTGCATGGGGATTCTGGTGAGACATAACAGGCATAGCATGCAGAGGTGACATAGACATGTTAGGCATGGAGGGATTTGAAGGCATGGGAGCATTTTTATCAGATTTACAATTATCAGATAGGTGATTAACACTTTTACAATGCATACAGCTTTTTCTAGGAGCATACCTATCAGGTGTGTAATTGTTATGTTTATTAATCCCTACCTTCCCATTTCTTTTAGATTTTCTTTTAGTTTCCTTCTTATCCTCAACCAACTTAAGCCTATCTTTTAGCTGATCTAAAGTCATGTGTCCTACATTCACCTTACTGACATCTTTGGATGTGCTAGCTCCTTCTTTGACAAAGTTCTTGAGAGTTGAATCATTCTTTTTATTGAGATTTTTATTTTTAAAAGAACTTGCCTGTTTTAATTGATGAGCCTTCAACGGATGCTCCTTTTCTTCCTTCAACGGATAACTTTCATCATCCGTTGATTCCACATCCGTTGACAATCCATCAATTAATTCTAACTCCTTTTTGTTTTTCTTCCAGGCATCCTCACAGAATGATTCAATTCCCTGAACCTTTGTAATCTGAACACTAACATCCCTAGATGTTTTCCAGGCCTTGATTACCTCTTGCTCACTTTCTAACTGTGTAGAAAGAATTTCTACTTTCTTAACAGCTTCTGCTAGTTCACTCTCAACAGTCAAGCATTTAAGTTTTATCTTTTCAAGCTCAATTACCTGATCCTCTAACACAGCATTCCTATCACTTAAAAACACATTATTCTCCTTGATCCTAGTGTTTTCTTTTGCTAGTGATTTAAGGGAAACACGCAAATGATATAATTCATTGGTCATATCATTTATGGCTTCATTGCATTCATGTTTAGAAAGCTGAAAGAGATCAGTAGTAATTACCTGGTTGCTTGATGAACTAGTTTCATTTTCATCAGAATTAGCCATCAGGGCTAGGTTGACATATTCCACATCATCATCTTTATTTACCCCATCTGCTGCCCAATCATCTTGAGTGAGAAAAGCTTTTTCCTTTTGTTTGAGCAAATCAAAATACTTCTTTTTGTAATCAACTTGCTCAAACTTCTTTTTCTCAGAATTTGGCTTCCTACACTCACTTGCAAAGTGTCCACTAATGCCACAGTTGTAACATTTGAACTTTGATTTGTCCACCATGTTTTTGTTTGGCTTAGTGAACTTTGTGTTTTTCCTGAACTTCATTTTTGCAAACCTCTTGGACAGAAAGGCCAAATGTTCTTCAATATCATCAGATTCATCCTGACTGGAATTGTCTTCATCCTCAGCAACTTGCTCTTTACCCTTGCTTGATTCTAATTTGCTTGTGCCAATTTTGAGACTTGGCATTTTCTTCTCCTCATTCCTGGCTTCCATCTTCTCACTGTCAGCTACAAGAGCAACTGTTCCTCCTTTTCTCTTTCCCTTTTCCAACAGCTCATCCTGCTCCATTTCAAGTTCATAAGTCTTCAGAATTCCATATAATCTTTCAAGTGTGAAGTTCTTATAATCTTGAGAATTTCTCAAAGAGACAGTCATGGGCTTCCATTCTTTTGGCAGAGACCTAAGAAATTTTAAGTTGGAATCCTTGACTTGGTACACTCTACCATACAGCTTCAATCCATTCAACAGTTTCTGAAACCTGTTGAAGGTATCATTTAATGATTCACCTTCTTCAAAGTGAAAATAGTCATACTATTGAATAAGAAGCTGCATCTTGTTCTCTCTGACCTGCTCAGTACCTTCACAGATGATTTGTACATTATCCCAAACTTCCTTTACAGTTTGGCTATTGATGACATTGTCAAACATATCTTGATCTAAGCCATTAAACAAAATGTTCATGGCTCTCTTATCCTTGCGGATTTCTTCCATGTCTTCAATAGTCCATTCTATTTTTGGTTTGGGAATAGACTGTCCAACATCAACTGTTGCAGTAGCAGCTGTGGCTACTTTGTGAGGGATGTGAGGACCATTTTCAATACAGTTGATGTAGCTTTCATCTTGAGAAAGAAGATGTAAATACATCTTCACTTTCCAGTGATGATAATTATCTTTTTCCAGGACTGGGATCTTTACACCAATATCCTTCCTACTCATGATGGTAGCAGGAGGATTCTTCTGTGCACTCATGATGTTAGCAGAATAGATCTTTAAACTCTTTGTATGTTAAGAGCTTGCTCTGATACCAATTGTTATTCCCAGTGGACTAACAATAAGATTTACAGAAGGGGGTTGAATGTAAATCACAAAACTTTTTCAAGTTTTGAGCAGTTTCTAAGGCTAAGTGTTTGAGTGATCAAATGTGTGTGAATTGCTTGAAGCTGATGCAGACAGATATATATTCAAACACAAATGTAATGAGCACAAAGAACTTGAAAACTTTTCTGGTGGATTTGTTGTTCCACCAGAGATGTGTTATTTCAGAAAATCTGTGATTCAAAGAATTAAATCACAGCTGCTTCCTAGTACAAACTAGATGATTTTCTCTTTTGATATTTCTAAACAGCTCAGGAAAATTCATATCTAATTACTAGCTGCTACTTGGTTTATATATCACCAAGTTTACAAGTGAAGACAAACTGTAAAATACAATTGGAAAGATTCTTCACATGTTTCTTCTTTATTTCTCTATCCAATGCAATCTAGGATAATCTGTAAATCTTTGAATACTTCCTTGTTTGCATCGGAATGGAAATGCTGCATTTTCTTGATTCCTCCTAGAGGCTTCCACATTCCAGTATGTCTCTGTCAACCCATGTGCCTCTGTCAGCTTGTGAATTGTCACTATCAACTGCTAATGAACTAAGCATCCGTTGAAGCTTTCATCCGTTGATGCCTTATCCGTTGAGGCTTTATCCGTTGAAACTTTATCCGGTGATGCATTATCAGTTGAAGTCTTTATCCGTTGAAGCACTTATCCGTTGATGGATATTATCCGTTGAAGTATGAGAGACATCCGTTGAAGCTTTGTTTTTTATCCGTTGAAGGTCTTCAATATCCGTTGACACTTCTTCACTTATACAAAATTACAAGGCATGAAATATTTACAATTAGCCCTCCTATTTGTACATCCATTAGTAGTCAACATGACTGATTATTTCCTAACAACATCTAAGAATTACAGCATGAAACCAGAGAGTGAAATGTGCAACAATACTAAACTTATTGCTAAGTACAGCTACTCCTTCAACGGATAGCCAAGATAGTCTTATCCGTTGAGGCTACAAACACTATATTTCTACTTAAGTGTTTTGCTTAACTTATCATCAAATTAATACACATATTCCTAACAGTTTATGAATGATGCAACCGTACGGATGTTAGGAACTATATATTTTAGTTATATGACAAAAATTTGAGAAAAAAATATAAATTTATTTGGTTTGTTATTTTAATAGTCGAAAGGTATTTTGAACCGTACTTGTAACTTGTGTTTAGTCTCGTACTAAAGTTTCTATTTTTTAAAAAAATAATAAATGATCCAACCGTACGGATTTTGAGAACTATATATTTTAATTATATGACAAAAATTTGAGAAAAAAAATAAATTTATTTGGTTTGTTATTTTAACAGTCAACATGTATTTTAACCCGTACTTGTAACTTGTGTTTAGTCTCGTACTAAAGTTTCTATTTTTTTAATATTTATGAATGATCCAACCGTACAGATGTTAAGATCTATATATTTTAGTGATATGACAAAAATTTGAGAAAAAAATAAATTTATTTGGTTTGTTATTTTAACAGTCAACTGGTATTTTGACCCGTACTTGTAACTTGTGTTTAGTCTCGTACTAAAGTTTCTATTTTTTAAAAACCGTTTATAAATGATCCAACCGTACGGATCTTAAGAACTATATATTTTAGTTATATGACAAAAATTTGAGAAAAAAATAAATTTATTTGGTTTGTTATTTTAACAGTCAACGGGTATTTTGACCCGTACTTGTAACTTGTGTTTAGTCTCGTACTAAAGTTTCTATTTTTTAAAAATATATTTATGAATGATCCAACTGTACAGATGTTAAGATCTATATATTTTAGTGATATGACAAAAATTTGAGAAAAAAATAAATTTATTTGGTTTGTTATTTTAACAGTCAACCGATATTTTGACCCGTACTTGTAACTTGTGTTTAGTCTCGTACTAAAGTTTCTATTTTTTAAAAATATATTTATGAATGATCCAACTGTACAGATGTTAAGATCTATATATTTTAGTGATATGACAAAAATTTGAGAAAAAAATAAATTTATTTGGTTTGTTATTTTAACAGTCAACCGATATTTTGACCCGTACTTGTAACTTGTATTTAGTCTCGTACTAAAGTTTCTATTTTTTAAAAACCGTTTATGAATGATCCAACCGTACGGATGTTAAGAACTATATATTTTAGTTATATGACAAAAATTTGAGAAAATAAATAAATTTATTTAGTTTGTTATTTTAACAGTCAACGGGTATTTTGACCCGTACTTGTAACTTGTGTTTAGTCTCGTACTAAAGTTTCTATTTTTTTAAAAACATTTATGAATGATCCAACCGTACAGATGTTAAGATCTATATATTTTTGTGATATGACAAAAAATTGAGAAAAAAATAAATTTATTTGGTTTGTTATTTTAACAGTCAACGGGTATTTTGACCTGTACTTGCAACTTGTGTTTAGTCTCGTACTAAAGTTTCTATTTTTTTAAAAATATTTATGAATGATCCAACTGTACAGATGTTAAGATCTATATATTTTAGTGATATGACAAAAATTTGAGAAAAAAATAAATTTATTTGGTTCGTTATTTTAACAGTCAACGGGTATTTTGACCTGTACTTGTAACTTGTGTTTAGTCTCGTACTAAAGTTTCAATTTTTTTAAAAAAGTTTATTAATGATCCAACCGTACGGATGTTAAGAACTATATATTTTAGTTATATGACAAAAATTTGAGAAAAAAATAAATTTATTTGGTTTGTTATTTTAACAGTAACGAGTATTTTGACCCGTACTTGTAACTTGTGTTTAGTCTTGTACTAAAGTTTCTATTTTTTTAAAAAATATTTATGAAAGATCCAACTGTACAGATGTTAAGATCTATATATTTTAGTGATATGACAAAAATTTGAGAAAAAAATTAATTTATTTGGTTTGTTATTTTAACAGTCAACCGGTATTTTGACCCGTACTTGTAACTTGTGTTTAGTCTCGTACTAAAGTTTCTATTTTTTTAAAAAATATTTATGAATGATCCAACCGTACTGATGTTAAGATCTATATATTTTAGTGATATGACAAAAATTTGAGAAAAAAATAAATTTATTAGGTTTGTTATTTTAACAGTCAACCGGTATTTTGACCCGTACTTGTAACTTGTGTTTAGTCTCATACTAAAGTTTCTATTTTTTAAAAACCGTTTATGAATGATCCAACCATACGGATGTTAAGAACTATATATTTTAGTTATATGACAAAAATTTGAGAAAAAATATATTTATTTAGTTTGTTTTTTGAACAGTTAACCGGTGTTTTGACCCGTACTTGTAACTTGTGTTTAGTCTCGTACTAAAGTTTTTATTTTTTAAAAAAATATTTATGAATGATCCAACTGTACAGATGTTAAGATCTATATATTTTAGTGATATGACAAAAATTTGAGAAAAAAATAAATTTATTTGGTTTGTTATTTTAACAGTCAACCGGTATTTTGACCCGTACTTGTAACTTGTATTTAGTCTCGTACTAAAGTTTCTATTTTTTAAAAACCGTTTATGAATGATCCAACCGTACGGATGTTAAGAACTATATATTTTAGTTATATGACAAAAATTTGAGAAAAAAAATAAATTTATTTAGTTTGTTATTTTAACAGTCAACAGGTATTTTGACCCGTACTTGTAACTTGTGTTTAATCTCGTACTAAAGTTTCTATTTTTTTAAAAATATTTATGAATGATCCAAAAGTACTGATATTAAGATCTATATATTTTAGTGATATGACAAAAATTTGAAAAAAAAATAAATTTATTTGGTTTGTTATTTTAACAGTCAACCGGTGTTTTGACCCGTACTTGTAACTTATATTTAGTCTCGTACTAAAGTTTCTATTTTTTAAAAACCGTTTATGAATTATCCAACCGTACGGATGTTAAGAACTATATATTTTAGTTATATGACAAAAATTTGAGAAAAAAATAAATTTATATAGTTTGTTATTTTAACAGTCAACGGGTATTTTGACCCGTACTTGTAACTTGTGTTTAGTCTCGTACTAAAGTTTCTATTTTTTTAAAAATATTTATGAATGATCCAACCGTACAGATATTAAGATCTATATATTTTAGTGATATGACAGAAAATTGAGAAAAAAATAAATTTATTTGGTTTGTTATTTTAATAGTCAACTGGTATTTTGACCCGTACTTGTAACTTGTGTTTAGTCGCGTACTAAAATTTCTATTTTTTTAAAAATATTTATGAATGATCCAACTGTACAGATGTTAAGATCTATATATTTTAGTGATATGACAAAAATTTGAGAAAAAAATAAATTTATTTGGTTTGTTATTTTAACAGTCAACGGGTATTTTGACCCGTACTTGTAACTTGTGTTTAGTCTCGTACTAATGTTTCAATTTTTTTAAAAAGGTTTATTAATGATCCAACCGTACGGATGTTAAGAACTATATATTTTAGTTATATGACAAAAATTTGAGAAAAAAATAAATTTATTTGGTTTGTTATTTTAACAGTAACGGGTATTTTGACCCGTACTTGTAACTTGTGTTTAGTCTCGTACTAAAGTTTCTATTTTTTTAAAATATATTTATAAATGATCCAACTGTACAGATGTTAAGATCTATATATTTTAGTGATATGACAAAAATTTGAGAAAAAAATAAATTTATTTGGTTTGTTATTTTAACAGTGAACCGGTATTTTGACCCGTACTTGTAACTTGTGTTTAGTCTCGTACTAAAGTTTCTATTTTTTAAAAACTGTTTATGAATGATCCAATCGTACGGATGTTAAGAACTATATATTTTAGTTATATGACAAAAATTTGAGAAAAAAATAAATTTATTTAGTTTGTTATTTTAACAGTCAGTAGGTATTTTGACCCGTACTTGTAACTTGTGTTTAGTCTCGTACTAAAGTTTCTATTTTTTTAAAAATATTTATGAATGATCCAACCGTACTGATGTTAAGATCTATATATTTTAGTGATATGACAAAAATTTGAGAAAAAAATAAATTTATTTGGTTTGTTATTTTAACAGTCAACCGGTATTTTGACCCGTACTTGTAACTTGTGTTTAGTCTCATACTAAAGTTTCTATTTTTTAAAAACCGTTTATGAATGATCCAACCGTACGGATGTTAAGAACTATATATTTTAGTTATATGACAAAAATTTGAGAAAAAAATAAATTTATTTGGTTTGTTATTTTAACAGTAACGAGTATTTTGACCCGTACTTGTAACTTGTGTTTAGTCTTGTACTAAAGTTTCTATTTTTTTAAAAAATATTTATGAAAGATCCAACTGTACAGATGTTAAGATCTATATATTTTAGTGATATGACAAAAATTTGAGAAAAAAATTAATTTATTTGGTTTGTTATTTTAACAGTCAACCGGTATTTTGACCCGTACTTGTAACTTGTGTTTAGTCTCGTACTAAAGTTTCTATTTTTTTAAAAAATATTTATGAATGATCCAACCGTACTGATGTTAAGATCTATATATTTTAGTGATATGACAAAAATTTGAGAAAAAAATAAATTAACTAGGTTTGTTATTTTAACAGTCAACCGGTATTTTGACCCGTACTTGTAACTTGTGTTTAGTCTCATACTAAAGTTTCTATTTTTTAAAAACCGTTTATGAATGATCCAACCGTACGGATGTTAAGAACTATATATTTTAGTTATATGACAAAAATTTGAGAAAAAATATATTTATTTAGTTTGTTTTTTGAACAGTTAACCGGTGTTTTGACCCGTACTTGTAACTTGTGTTTAGTCTCGTACTAAAGTTTCTATTTTTTAAAAAAATATTTATGAATGATCCAACTGTACAGATGTTAAGATCTATATATTTTAGTGATATGACAAAAATTTGAGAAAAAAATAAATTTATTTGGTTTGTTATTTTAACAGTCAACCGGTATTTTGACCCGTACTTGTAACTTGTATTTAGTCTCGTACTAAAGTTTCTATTTTTTAAAAACCGTTTATGAATGATCCAACCGTACGGATGTTAAGAACTATATATTTTAGTTATATGACAAAAATTTGAGAAAAAAAATAAATTTATTTAGTTTGTTATTTTAACAGTCAACAGGTATTTTGACCCGTACTTGTAACTTGTGTTTAATCTCGTACTAAAGTTTCTATTTTTTAAAAAATATTTATGAATGATCCAAAAGTACTGATGTTAAGATCTATATATTTTAGTGATATGACAAAAATTTGAAAAAAAAATAAATTTATTTGGTTTGTTATTTTAACAGTCAACCGGTGTTTTGACCCGTACTTGTAACTTGTATTTAGTCTCGTACTAAAGTTTCTATTTTTTAAAAACCGTTTATGAATTATCCAACCGTACGGATGTTAAGAACTATATATTTTAGTTATATGACAAAAATTTGAGAAAAAAATAAATTTATATAGTTTGTTATTTTAACAGTCAACGGGTATTTTGACCCGTACTTTTAACTTGTGTTTAGTCTCGTACTAAAGTTTCTATTTTTTTAAAAATATTTATGAATGATCCAACCGTACAGATATTAAGATCTATATATTTTAGTGATATGACAGAAAATTGAGAAAAAAATAAATTTATTTGGTTTGTTATTTTAATAGTCAACTGGTATTTTGACCCGTACTTGTAACTTGTGTTTAGTCGCGTACTAAAATTTCTATTTTTTTAAAAATATTTATGAATGATCCAACTGTACAGATGTTAAGATCTATATATTTTAGTGATATGACAAAAATTTGAGAAAAAAATAAATTTATTTGGTTTGTTATTTTAACAGTCAACGGGTATTTTGACCCGTACTTGTAACTTGTGTTTAGTCTCGTACTAATGTTTCAATTTTTTTAAAAAGGTTTATTAATGATCCAACCGTACGGATGTTAAGAACTATATATTTTAGTTATATGACAAAAATTTGAGAAAAAAATAAATTTATTTGGTTTGTTATTTTAACAGTAACGGGTATTTTGACCCGTACTTGTAACTTGTGTTTAGTCTCGTACTAAAGTTTCTATTTTTTTAAAATATATTTATAAATGATCCAACTGTACAGATGTTAAGATCTATATATTTTAGTGATATGACAAAAATTTGAGAAAAAAATAAATTTATTTGGTTTGTTATTTTAACAGTGAACCGGTATTTTGACCCGTACTTGTAACTTGTGTTTAGTCTCGTACTAAAGTTTCTATTTTTTAAAAACTGTTTATGAATGATCCAATCGTACGGATGTTAAGAACTATATATTTTAGTTATATGACAAAAATTTGAGAAAAAAATAAATTTATTTAGTTTGTTATTTTTACAGTCAGTAGGTATTTTGACCCGTACTTGTAACTTGTGTTTAGTCTCGTACTAAAGTTTCTATTTTTTTAAAAATATTTATGAATGATCCAACCGTACTGATGTTAAGATCTATATATTTTAGTGATATGACAAAAATTTGAGAAAAAAATAAATTTATTTGGTTTGTTATTTTAACAGTCAACCGGTGTTTTGACCCGTACTTGTAACTTGTGTTTAGTCTCGTACTAAAGTTTCTATTTTTTTTAAAAATATTTATGAATGATCCAACTGTACAGATGTTAAGATCTATATATTTTAGTGATATGACAAAAATTTGAGAAAAAAATAAATTTATTTGGCCTGTTATTTTAACAGTCAACCGGTATTTTGACCCGTACTTGTAACTTGTATTTAGTCTCGTACTAAAGTTTCTATTTTTTAAAAACCGTTTATGAATGATCCAACCGTACGGATGTTAAGAACTATATATTTTAGTTATATGACAAAAATTTGAGAAAAAAAATAAATTTATTTAGTTTGTTATTTTAACAGTCAACAGGTATTTTGACCCGTACTTGTAACTTGTGTTTAATCTCGTACTAAAGTTTCTATTTTTTTAAAAATATTTATGAATGATCCAACCATACTGATGTTAAGATCTATATATTTTAGTGATATGACAAAAATTTGAGAAAAAAATAAATTTATTTGGTTTGTTATTTTAACAGTCAACCGGTGTTTTGACCCGTACTTGTAACTTGTATTTAGTCTCGTACTAAAGTTTCTATTTTTTTTAAATATTTATGAATGATCTAACCGTACAGATGTTAAGATCTATATATTTTAGTAATATGAGAAAAATTTGAGAAAAAAATAAATTTATTTGGTTTGTTATTTTAACAGTCAACCGGTGTTTTGACCTCTACTTGTAACTTGTGTTTAGTCTCGTACTAAAGTTTCTATTTTTTATAAGTATTTATGAATGATCCAACCGTATAGATTTTCAGATCTATATATTTTAGTTATATGACAAAAATTTGAGAAAAAAATAAATTTATTTGGTTTGTTATGTTAGGTCACACACACTGTAGATGGGGTGAATACAGTGTATAATACAATCAAATCGAACTTTAATATATTAAGTAAAAGAAAACAAACTTTATTGAAACAATAAACTCTGTTACAGTATGGAACTATTACCTCTCAGTGATGAACAAATATCACGAGAGCTGCTAGGGTTACAATGAATAATCTTCTCGAATATATGATAACACTTATAGTGTAAACCCTATGTCTGTGTTTATATACTACACAGTTACAAGATAATCGCTAATTGATATGGAATATAATTCTGCTTCCTAAAATATATCAATCAGATATCTTTCCTTCCAAGTATTCCATTCTTCACATAATTCCTTCTTCATGCATATCTCTTCTTATGTTTATCTCGATCTTCTTTCCTTTAATCAGCTACTGTCCTTATCTGATCGTCCTTCAGCACTTAAGTTCTGATATCTAACTTCTGATGATTATCTCCTGATAATATAAGTACTGATATCCTTAAGTCCTGACTTTCAGTATAAGTACTGATCAACAGTTAAGTACTGATTTATCCTATTAAGTAAGATCTGAAATCTAAACATAAATTATATTAGCCATGACATTATCAAATATATCTAACAATCTCCCCCAACTTGTAAATTAGCATAATATACAAGTTTAACAGATATTTGATGATGTCAAAAATATTAAGTACAAATGCATGAGAATTAGACTAGATAACTACAACTTACAGTCCTTAAAGCTTTACCAATATTCAACTTCTGATAACAACTTCAGTCTGTACAAATATCAGAATTTAAGCAGTTGTAGATCTTTGACTTGGCTTCATCATCTGATCTCTCTGATGTCAGGAGTTGTTCTGAGATAGTTCTTTAACAAACATTTCTCAGCATATCTGAGTTCATCAATCATTCTCCTTTTGGCATCTTTAAGCTCTGCAGTATTTTCACCAGTTTGAAAGATTGCAGCTCTGAGATCATTGATCTTTGCTTTTCTCAACTCCTGATCTAGTCTTATGACATAGGCTTTGTCAGACTCCAGATTAAATTCAAGTCCCTTAATACCAAGATATGTTCTGATCTGTGCAGTATTAGGCTTCATATCAACAATATCACCATTGTGATCTCTGTACTTTGGAACATATGTGCTGTCAGACTTAACAGAATAAAGCCTTTTCTGTCTCTGAATCTGTTCTTTTAAGTAGTTTGTAGCAGTTTCTGTTATTCTGTCATTCACTTGAAGTAAGAAAAGTACATGCTCCAATTCTTCAAAATACTTCAATGGAATGGCATTTTGTCTTATATGATAAACCCTACCATCTGTCATGAAATACAACATGATGTATTCTTTCAAGTAGGTATGGTAAACCATCTGTACAGATTCCAGTTGATTCAATCTCTCAGGAGTTTCTCCAATACCTGGTTCACTCAAGGAAGTTGGATCATTGGTAGTGTTGTGTACTCTTCTTTCATCAGCACTTCCCAATCCAGTTTTATCTCTTGCTTCCTTTCCAGTAACTACTCTTGCTTCAAAACCACTTGCAGTAGTCTTCAAAGGTTGAGTCTATTTTGCTTTAGTGAATCCTGGTAGGAGTGTCTTTGATCTATCTTCTGATATCAAGTTAACTTGAGCTATGTCAGAGGTTACTTGCTTCTTCTGAATATCAGAACTTACAATTTCTTGACTCTGAAAAACTTGAGCCATGTCAGAGGTTGTTTTAAGAACTTTTCTTGAAGTCAGAGCAAGATCATCCTTTTCATCAGTAATTTCTTCATCCTCAGGAGGTACATACCTTGATAGGTTCACCAACCTTTTCTTTACCCTTGGATCTTGGATCTATCTGTGGTTGTGATCTAGCCAATGTTGCTTCAGTATGTGTCCTTTCTTTGATCACAATGCCTTTGAGTTTTGAAAGTGACTTTTTACCAGAAGCTTCAGATTTAGATGTGACTTTCTCTGATTTAAGTCTGGCTTCTTCTTCCTTTAAACTTTCCAAGTACATTCCTGGATTTTCCTGAAGAAAAAACTGTCTTGACATTTCCTCATCAAGATCTAAAAGTTCATCAGAACTTATCCTTTTACCAGCAGCAGAACTTATTCTTTTCCCAGTATCAGAACTTGTCCTGTGACTAGCTTGTCTTGATGTGAATCCTCTACCTTGACTATGACCTCTACCCATTCCAGAGCTTCCTTGATCATCTTTTTCATTATCCTTTCCTGTCAGTGTCTTGTCAGTCTTGCATTTGGACTTAATCACTTTCTCCCCCTTTTTGGCATCAGCAGGTAGTAGAAGAGAGATAAGCAATTCCACTGAGGATTGGATTTCAGTTAGTTGTGATTGCTGAGAAGCTTGATTTTTCAGAATTTCATCAATCTGAGCTTGTTGATGATCTTGAGTCTTCTCAATATAAGCAATCCTGTCAATGGTAGGTTGGAAGAACTTTTTCTTATCAATTTTCCAAACTTGTTCCTGTTTGATAAAGTTCTCCTGAATCTTGTGTAGCTCTGCATGAGTAGTTGAATGAAGACCTTGTAAATGTTTAGTACTCAATGCAGTGACTCTAAGCTGAGTTTTGAAATCATCAGAATTTAACATTTCATCAGCTTTAGTCAAGTGCTCAGCAAGATGCTTTTCAGTTGGAACACATGAAACTGAGTTCCATTCCTTAGTCCACTCCTGACCTGCAGGAGTTTCACTCCAAGGTACTGGTGCTTCTCTGGTAACAAACTGCTTAACCAGTTCAGACTTAGGAAGAGTCTGTTGAGGAGTAAGTCCTGAAGGACCTGCTTCATCAGCATCTACAGTTGGAGCAGCATCACCAGTATCTCCAGCATTTGCAGCATCAGAACTTAAAGAATCAGTATCTTCTGATAAGACAACAGTGTGAGTAGCAATAGAGGCTTCAACATCCTCTAATTTCTGGTCTTGTTCTAAGTTCTGATCAACAGCCATATCCTGATGCTCACCTAAATTCTGATCATCAGCATCTTGATGCAGAGAAGGTGTTGTTGATAACTCTGGAATTTGAACAGCATCAGTAACAAGTGTTGTGGAAGGATTATTTGCTGTTGGAGCTTCTAAGAGAATTACTGCAGGCACAACCAAGTTTTGAACATCAATATCAGCACTTGTGCCTTGATCAACAGAAGACACAGAAGGTGTGTTAGCCTTTTCAGAAACAGCTTCCTGAGATGGAGTTGATGGAGAAGAAGTGACTGGAGCAAATTCCTTGTCTTGTGAGATCAGAGATTCCTGATCCCCTTCCTTAGCTGCTTCCTCTTCATCATCTGAAACTGGCCTTTTTGCCCTCTGTTTCTTGTATCTCTTTGTTGATTTGGATTCCTTGGGAGTTTCAGGAACTGTCATTCTTATAAGCCGTTTGAGAAGCCTAGATCCCCCAATTCCAGAATCCTTCTGAGAAGTCACTTTCTCAGCTTCACCTACAACAGGTTCTGAAGAAGGAACCTGTTCCTCAGTATCAGATTCATCTCTCAGTACAGTCCTCCTTCTCTTTTGAGGTGTTTGAGGAACAGTCTTTGTCCTCTTTGGCTTGGAGGATGAGGGTTGAACAGTCTGTGAAGTAGAGAGATAGGATTTGAGATAAGTCCTGAGGGTAGGTTGAGTAGTATGAGTGGTAGGTGCTGAGGATGATGGTTTTTGGGTGTTTGTGGTTGGTTGGACATCAGAGTAAACAGATCTATAAATATCAGGATCAGCATTTACTAGGATCTGTTTTACAGACTGAGGAATCTGTAATGGTCTAACCACTATTTTCTTAGTATCAGCATTTACCAGATCATTAAAGTATCGTTTTGCAACTCTAAAAGGTGGGGTGGAGGAACTGACTAATTGAGGTTCATCAGTACAAAAAGTATATATAAGTTAACAGAATCTAGCAAAATAGACAACACATCCTCTGTCATCCTATCCCCAATAAAACCAATTATTCCAGTTGCAAAATCAAAATGAGTTTGATGGATAATAGCATACCCTATGTGCTGACTCAGAATTGGGATAGCATCAAAATTCGAACATTTGTTCCCAAAAGCTTTGGTGATGCAGTCAAAGAAGAAACTCCATTCTCTTCTGATATTAGCCCTTTTTAACTGCCCAAGCTTTGCCAAACTCTTTTCATATCCCAAATCAGCCATTAACTCCTGAAGTGCTGATTCCTCTAGAGTTGAAAAAGTACAATTTTCTGGGAGATGTAGAGCTTTGCGTATTGTACCAGGAGTGACTGCATAAGATGAATCACCCACTTCAAAAACAATACTGGGAGTGCCATGTTTACCGCCATCATCAAAGTGCCCAGTCCGCCAAAACGTCAGAACTTGTTGACTCGAAAAGACTTCAGGCTGAGTTAATGCATACCCAATCTCACTGTGTGCAAGAAGATCTTGCACAAAATGCAATTCAGATGGAGCTTCAGCATGATCAAGAATTGCAGCATAGTTGTTTGGAACAAACTTAGCTCCATCAATGATTAAATCCTTAGGTGCCATGTGAAAAATTGAGATTCAAAAGTGCCTGTTAGGTGTTTGATAAGATGTCCAGTTGCCTGTTTTCAAGGAAAAACCGTTCCACTTACCCAGATATTCCATTAATCAAGGTGAAACAGTTTTAATTCAAAATTGAAACCGTTCCCACTGAGTTAATTATTTTTCACTGCATCATTAATATTCTGAAAGTAAATCACGTAAAAATGACCAAGATAAATTAGAGGAGTAAGTGCTGATAAAAAAAATCAGAACTTAAATTAAAACAGAATTTATATGGTCATCAGAATATCAATCAGGATTTATCAATGCATTACCAAATATCTTAGAGACAAAATCTTGAAGCAAAAACAAATTTCATTAATATATCAAGAGAATACATTTATGAAATGGAAATTACATCAGTACTTATACAAGATTTCCCTTAGCTACTAAACCTATCATCAACAGCTTTAGTCCTAGCTAAGAAGCCTGACAAAGCTGATGATGAAGAAAAGCAGGAAGAAGACAAGATTAAATCATTTCTTCTTCTTCCTACTCTCGACAAACAGAATGGCGAGTCTGATGATTCGCTCTTGCTGGCGGAGAGCTGCCAGTCTTTCCTCCTCCAATCGCTCCAGATGGCGATGGTAATCCATATAGAAGAACAGGAGGTGGGTCAGTACCTCCTGTGGGATAGAGTCCCATATCTCCTCAGGAATGGCTGTGACATGCCATTCCTGCTGCCAATCAGCACAGCTTAGCTCCATATTGAAGTTTTGGTAGTTCAAAAACATGTTGAATCTGACCATTGTGTTTTTAAAAGAAAAAGTATGAAGGTAAGTGTGTGAGAAAGAATTTGATGGGAAGGCTGAAGTGAAGTGGCTGCTTATATAGGCAAGAGAATGCCAGGAGACGTAAAAGTATTTAATGCTGACAGGTATAATTAATTCTACCTCGTCTCCCTAGACTTTGAAAAAGAAGAACATTCATTGGAAAGAGAAAACATGGTTTAATGCGCACAAGACACAAGTAAAAGTTGACTGTTCAAGTACGAGTACCATTAATCATAACCATAGTGACTATTAATCTTCCACTTCACATGTTTTAGATTGTACCGAGACTGTTATCAAATTTTATTCACAGATAAGTCAAGTAAAACATTAGACTGTAATATCAGAACTTAGAATTATATCAGAACTTAACAGTCATCAGAACATAATTTCTTAACTCGAAAAAGGAATGCCTATCTTAGTAAGTCCTCATACAAGTTCTGAGTTATACTCTTCAAAACTTAATCATCAGAATATGCAACCAGAGCTTGTCCTCAGAATTTGTGCAATAATGACACAATGACTATTTATCTAAAATAACATAGACCTCCACAGAAATTTTCATCATTCAGATGGAGTGATTAGTGTGTGCATTAAGCTAAATAACAGACAAGGAGTAAAGTCTGATTTACTTCAGTACATCTTAGAAATAAGGCATAACTAAAATTTTGCTAAAGAGCTGTCATTGTCCTGAAACAATACTGATGAATGACTACATGCTTGAGTCCACCTCAACTGTTTTGTGCTAATTTTATGCATCTTTTGAAATTCTATTTTACAGTGGCTTCTCAGTGTAAGTGAGTCACGACTGCTTATCAGAATTTATGCTATTATCAGAGTATTTCTCCAGTAATCATAGAGTGTGAAAAGTCACCAAGAAAATATTTTGCTTTTCTAATGCATATTTACTTAATACCAGCAATGCACTTGGGTCGTCCCTTCCACATTTTTACTCTAGATCTCAAAGGAGTACCTGATTTTATTCTTTGATCTTTTTGCTTTTTCTTTTGATAAGTGAGGTTTATCAGCACTTAGTACATTCAGCAGTTTTACTAGTATCAGAACTTAACAGATGAGTAACATTATTCTAATTTGTGACTTAGTAATAAGATAAACAAAGTAAACTCAACTAAGCTCAATTATCAGAATTTGCTAGTGTCATAAAATTTCCACTGAAATAATTACTTCTTACATGGAATCATTTGTTTATTGAAGACTACTAGGTCAGTATCTAGCACAGTTATCCTCATAGGATTGAATAGTTACTTGAACAGACATATCACTTATCAGAGTTTAGAAACATATATCAGACAATAATCAGTACTTAAACGCGTATTTCAATTAATCACAGAATAAACAAAGAGATTACATTCTGTAAATACTGATCATAAAGTCTGATGCATCAGAACAAAACTAGACAGATTTAGAAAAAGAACCTGAAACCATTCCAAGTTCATTTACCAATCTTGTAAAAGTGGCTTCACATAGTGGTTTTGTGAAGATATCTGTTAGTTGTTGATCTGTTGGAACAAAGTGCAATTCCACTGTACCTTCATCCACATGTTCCCTTATGAAGTGGTACCTGATGCTGATGTGCTTTGTCATAGAGTGTTGAACTGGATTACCTGTCATAGCAATAGCACTTTGATTATCACAGTAAATAGGGATTTTGAAATATGTTAACCCATAATCCAGTAACTGATTCTTCATCCAAAGAATCTGTGCACAACAGCTTCCTGCAACAATATACTTTGCTTCTGCAGTTGATGTGGAAATTGACTTTTATTTCTTGCTGAACCAAGAAACCAATCTGCCTCCAAGAAATTGGCAGCTTCCACTTGTGTTTTTCCTGTCAATTTTGCAACCTGCAAAATCTGCACCTGAGTAACCTATTAGTTTAAAATCTGATTCTCTAGGATACCATAATCCCAGAGCAGCTGTTCCTTTAAGATACTTAAAGATTCTTTTCACAGCTGTTAAGTGAGGTTCTCTTGGATCTGCTTGAAATCTTGCACAAAGACAGGTAGCATACATGATATCAGGTCTACTAGCAGTTAGATAGAGTAGAGAGCCAATCATACCTCTGTAGTCAGTAATATCTACTGATTTACCGGTATCCTTATCCAGTTTTGTTGCAGTGGCCATGGGAGTGGATGCACTTGAACAATCTTGCATTCCAAATTTCTTCAGCAAGTTTCTGGTGTACTTGGTTTGACAAATAAAAGTGCCTTCTTCATTCTGCTTGACTTGAAGGCCCAGAAAGTAGCTAAGTTCCCCCATCATACTCATCTGATATCTTGACTGCATTAGTTTGGCAAACTTCTTGCAAAGTTTGTCATTTGTAGACCCAAAAATGATATCATCAACATAAATCTGGACCAGAAGTAAGTCCTTTCCATGGTTGAGGTAGAACAGTGTTTTGTCTATTGTTCCTCTGTTGAATCCACTTTCCAGAAGAAACTGAGCTAAAGTCTCATACCATGCTCTAGGAGCTTGCTTAAGTCCATAAAGTGCTTTATCAAGCCTGTAGACATAATCTGGATGTTTGGTATCTACAAAGCTTGGAGGTTGTTCAACATATACCTCCTCCTCCAATTCTCCATTGAGAAAAACACTTTTCACATCCATTTGAAAGACCGTAAACTTTTTGTGAGCAACATAAGCCAAAAATATCCTTATGGCTTCTAACCTAGCAACTGGTGCAAATGTTTCATCATAATCAATTCCCTCTTGTTGAGAATATCCTTTTGCAACCAACCTTGCCTTATTCCTTGTAATTATGCCATCACTGTCAGTTTTGTTTCTGAATACCCATTTTGTACCAACAACAGATCTATTCTTTGGTCTTGGCACTAGGGTCCAGACTTTGTTTCTTTCAAATTCATTTAACTCTTCCTGCATTGCTTGCACCCAATCAGCATCTTGAAGAGCTTCTTCAAATTTCTTTGGCTCAGTCTGAGAGAGAAAAGAATTGTAGAAACATTCATTTAAAGTACCTATTCTAGTTCTGACACCTGCATCAGGATTTCCAATTATCAAATCAGGTGTATGTGATTTTGTCCACTTCCTTGCAGATGGAAGGTTTTCTCTAGAACTGGATGCTCCCACATGATCCATGCTATCTTCATTTTCATTTTCTGATGCTCCCCCTGAAACTATGCTCTCTGAGTTGGAGTCTTCAGTATTTAGATTTTCAGCACTATCAGAACTTGGCTTATCAGAACTTGACGAATCAGAACTTGAAGAGCCAGATGTATGTTCTGATGTTTCTTGAGCTGTGGTAGGATCTTGAGTATGCTCCCCCTGCATAGGTGCATCTTCCCTTGGCGTAACCACCACAGTTTCAATAACATCAGAGTTTATTCCATCAGAGTTCACAGTATCAGAACTTAGACTGTCAGGATATTCAGTATCAGAATTTGAGTCTTCATTTTCAAATCTCAGCTGATCATGGTCAACAAAATCTTCAAGACCAGTAATCTTCTTGTCATCAAAAGAGACATTGATAGATTCCATGACCACTTTATCCTCAAATAATAGACTCTGAAGGCTTTTGTGGAAAGTGGATATCCAACAAACATTCCTTCATCAGCTTTTAGATCAAACTTTGATAGCTGTTCAGGATGAGTCTTGAGAACAAAACACTTGCATCCAAATACATAAAAGTATTTCAGATTTGGCTTCTTTTTCTTCACCATCTCATATGGTGTTTTTCCATGCTTGTTAATGAGTGTTGCATTTTGAGTAAAACAAGCAGTCTGCACAGCTTCAGCCCAGAAATAGGTTGGAAGCTTTGCTTCTTCAAGCATTGTACGTACAGCTTCAATGAGAGTTCTATTCTTCCTTTCAACAACTCCATTTTGCTGTGGAGTTCCAGGAGCAGAAAATTCCTGCTTTATTCCATGGTTTTTGCAGAACTCTTCCATTATCAAATTCTTGAACTCAGTGCCATTATCACTCCTTAAAATTTTCACAGAATCTTTGACCATTTTATCCAGATGTTTGACATGATCAATCAAGATAGATGCAGTTTCACTTTTTGTGTGCAAGAAATACACCCATGTGTATCTGGTGAACTCATCCACTATGACCAACGCATACTTCTTCTTTGCAATAGACATGATATTTACTGGACCAAATAGATCAACATGTAGTAGATGATAAGGCTCAAGAATTGATGATTCAGTCTTGCTCTTGAATGAAGATTTTCTTTGTTTGGCCTTCTGACAGGAATCACAAAGACCATCAGGAGCAAATACTGACTTTGGCAGTCCTCTCACAAGATTTTTCTTGACCAATTCATTTATATTATTGAAATTTAAATGAGAGAGTTTCTTATGCCAATTTCAGCTTTCTTCAATTGATGCTCTACTCATCAGACATATTGCAGAACCATCAGTACTTGTTGAGAGCTTAGCTTCATAAATGTTACCACGCCTGTATCCTTTCAGAACAACTTTGCCTTTAGATTTACTCACAATTTCACAGTGTTCTTCAAAGAAATCAACATGATAACCTCTGTCACAGATTTGACTTATACTCAGTAGATTGTGTTTAAGTCCTGAGACCAGAGCTACTTTTTTAATTATGACATTTCCAAGATTGATATTGCCATATCCCAATATTTTTCCAATGTTGCCATCTCCATAAGAAACACTTGGGCCAGCTTTCTCCACAAAGTCTGATAGCAGGGCCTTATTTCTAGTCATATGTCCTGAACATGCACTGTCCAGAACTAGAATATTTTTCCTGTTGCCCTGCAATCACAAAGACCACTAATTATTAGTTTTAAGGACCCAGACTTGCTTGGATCCTTTGGCCTTATTAAGTTTGTTAACATTTGCAGCGGATTTAGCATTAGAGTTTATGTTAACATTTTTCTTATCAGAACTTACACTATCAGACTTTGAATCAGGATTTACACTAGAAGGAACAATGGAAACTTTCTTCAAAGAAGGTTTTATTTGATAATAATCATAGTACAAACTATGATATTCCTTACAAGTATAAATGGAATGCGATAAACTACCACAATAAAAACAAGGATTTTGTGGTTTGTATCTAACAGACTGACTCTTAACTCCTGATTTTGGAGGTAAAGAGTTAATATTCTTATTCTTCCTGCAAAAAGAAGCCAGATGGTTAGAACTTCCACAGTTATGACATATTTTCCTAGGAGCATCAGAAACAGGTTTATAATTATTGCTTTTATTCACACCTTTCTTTCCGTTCCTATTTTTCCTAGGTGATTTTACCTTGTTTGCATTCTTAACATCTTTCAGCTTATGCTTAAGCTGCTTCTTTGTCATTAAGCCTATGTTCACTTCAGCTGTCTTTTCCTGTTTTAGTTTGTCAGAAGTTAATTCCTTTGTAACTTCTGATTTCTCATTTTCAGACTTTACAGTTACAAACTTAACAGGTTTTAACTTTGGCTTTTGCTTATCAACAGGCTTAATTTCTTCAGTTCCTTTATCATTCTTATCTTCTCCATAACCTAAGCCCTCTTTCCAGTTTCCACTACTTAGCAAATTTTGAGTTGTTTTGCCAGAGTTAGTCCAAGTCCTGATAATCTCTCTTTCCTTTTCTAACTCAGTTTTTAGAGATTCATTCATTTTTAGCACTTCATCCCTAACATAAAAAACATCATCTCTATCCTTCTGAGTTTGATGGAACATGACTAACTCTTTTTCTAAGAAATCATTTCTTTTCTTAAATGCAAGATTTTCAGAAGTTAATCTTTCACATGTTAAAGTTTGATCTCTATAACTAACAAACATAGTTTTAAGATATCTTCTCAACTCATTAATATCATCAGTATGAAAAGCATAAGTAGTCTGAGTTACCTTTGTTTCAGCAGCTTCAGAACTGCTCTCAGCACTTTCTTTATCAGCATTTGCCATCAATGCATAGTTTTCCTCACTTTCAGAGTCTGAGGTGTCTGTCTAGCTTTTCTGCTTTGTGACAAGAGCCATGCCTTTGTCACCCTTTACCTTCTTGCAATCAGGAGATATGTGGCCTTTCTCACCACAGTTATAACATTTAACATTGGTGTAATCTCCTCTTGTTAGGTCCCAATTTGTTTGTAGAAGGGGGGGTTGAATGCAAACAATACCGTTTAATCGAATAAAATGCGGAATAAAATTGTGAAACAAAATTCAAGTTAAATAAAACTTTTATTAAACTTGAAAGGTGTTACAACTACGGTATCGGTTACAAGGGATTAATCTCAAATCAATTATTACAAATCTAGAATAAATTCGACATGAACTTTTTCTATTTTTGTAATTAAAAGATCAAATGCTAAATGCGATTTGAGATTAAGTTCTAGGGATTTTAATCCGCTAGATTGATACACAAGAACAAGATAAGTATTTCTAGTTGATTGGATTTAACTTTACAATCTAGAAATTGATCTTGAAGTTGCAGATGAGATGAAATATTTTTCTGCTCCTTTTTCTTTTGTTCTTGAGTTTTTGTTCTGTTAGATTGATTGTGAAATAACAGACTTCTGCTCCTTTTTATCAAACAGCCGAATGTAAAAATGTACTGGCATGACAATCTCTTTGGCCAGCAAGACTTTCGGTATGACAAAATTTACAACTAGCAAGACAATTAAAATGAGCTAGCAAGACTTTCGGTATGACTATTGATTGTCATACCGATTGTCATATTAGTTCAAATAAATTGTCTTGCTGAATTAATAACAGATTTTAATCTAAACAGAAATTCTAATAAGACAATTAAATGTATTGGCATGACTTTCGGTATGACTATCAATTGTCATACCGATTGTCATACTAGTTCAAATGAATTGTCTTGCTGAATTTAAGCAGATTTTAAACCAATTAAAATCTTGTAAATCCTTAATATTAATTCTAAATTAATTAATCAATTTAATTCAATTAATCAATAAATTAATCTTTGCAGATATAATTTATTTTCTTAATTAAATTATATGACTTAATTAATTAATAAAGAATTAATACTAACCCTGAGCAGCATCCATTCTTCTGACAATCTTCTGAAAGTCACTGAGACTTATGAATCAATTCCGCCACTTCAATGCTGACACTCGATGTACTGTCTGGTTCACGAGTGACTAACTTCCGTGACGTTTCTTCATGTCTTGACTTTGATATTCTGATTGAATCCTTGTAATAAATGATACCCTGACGAGATCTCTGTCACTTGATTAAATCCACGATCTTGATTTATATCACTAAGGCATGATCAAATTCTTGAACTTCTTCCAGTGAATCTTCAAGTCTGCAGATGAACAATGTTTCTTTATTCTTTGACAGATGTTACTTTGTGAGATCTCTCTGATGATAGATCCACTATTTACTTATTACATTCTTATTTGAGTTGAGTTAAATACTCGAATAAACGAGTAGGCTATGACATATGCCTTTCAATCTCCCCCTATTTGCTTGTTAGACAATAACAACAAATACCTAGAGGATAACTCAACTAACAAATAAGAAAAAGATATAAACAGTAATGTAAAGTAAATAGCAGAAAAGTTCTGGATTATATTTAACATTTTCCAGATTCCAAATGAAATTTACAAGTGAATACAAGATAGATGTTCCTCTAGCCTGAACATATAACTACATTAGACTATCTTGATTCATAAAGCTCTAATCATATTACATTGAGTTTTGAGCTAATTGACTTCAGTTGTCTTCTATTCTGACTTCACCTTCTTCTAAATCTTGAAGCAATTCCTTGTCAAAGACACGATCCTTTTCTGAAGTGAAGCTTGCTGGTCTGACTGGTTGAACTCCAACTGACTTCAGCTTATTCTTGAGTTGATTGTACCTTTTAACATTCTTTTCACAATAAGCTTGAATCAAGTCAGCAGCTTGAGTCTTCAACATGGATGAATATCCAGCAGTTCTCAAATGATGTTCCATCCAGACCAGATGTTTAGCTGAGTAGTCTTTAAGAGATTGTACATCTAGCTGACAGATTTGAAGACAATCAGACTTAAAAAATCTCACCTGATGAGGATTGTTGACCACTTGAGGACTAGCCCTGCTGGCAAACTCTTTAAGCCTTTCTCGAAGAACTTCATTCAATTCTGAGCTTCTTTTGACTTTGTTTAAAAGAACCCAAATCTCTGACAAAGAACGATTCTCAAATAGATGAAGTGACACCTTGAATGATCCTTCACTCTGACAATATACAAAAATGCTCATCTCATTTAGGGATCTATCAAAAGCAGCTGTGATCCTTGAGACTTCAGTCTTGATAGCATTCATGTACATGTCATTGTTAGGATTTGAGATTTCCAGCTTGTCAAGAAGATGTAAGAACTGCCTATCATTGTTAGTGCTCAGCTGAGGCATATCAAGTACTCTCCTAGCTTCATCCCATTTTTCACCAATCTTTAGTCTGACATCTCTTCTCCTTTCTTGAGCCTTAATGTCATGAAGACGTTGCTTTTGAAGAGTTTCTGTTCTTTGAATGTCTTTCCTCATGTCAATGATCTGAGAGACCTTCTTGAGTTCAGCTTCTTTTCTTTTCATCTCTGACTGCTTCTTCTGAAATTCTTTTTCAAACAGAGGATCCACTGTACCTTCCTCTTCCCAATCTCCAAAATCACTTTCCTCTTCAGCTTCAAATAAACCATCTTTATCTTCCTGAACTGGTTCAGTGGGAATGTCAAAAATGTCAAAGTCATCCTGTTCTCCACTGTAGTAGACATCATCAGCCTTTCCTTTGTTTCCAGCAGAGGTATCTTTTTCCTTCCCTTTGGCACTACTCCCTTTCTTCTCCCCCTTAGTTGAGGGATCCTCTACTGACTTTCCTTTGGAACCTCCATCACCTCCAGAGCCTGATCCTCCACCAGACGGTCCTTTAAAATAAGTTCTTTGTTCTTCATTAGGGCAATGAGAATTCTTGATCATGAAATATAGGTGCTTCATCCCTTCATTGAGATGTTCCATGCCCGTCTCTATCTTTAGAAATCTTGAGGAGTCCAGTGAATGATTCATCTCAACGAGGTCTTCAAGAGAAGTCATTCTTGTGTGTAGAGAGCAGAAGTTGGATATGTCATCAGCTGATAAAGTTGGAGTGTCCTGAATAGAATTGAGCTTTGGTATTACAGTGGTCTTGAGATCTGAGATGCAATTCCTTATGATTGCCAGCTGATTGTTGACAGAGGTGGAAGAAGAAGACCGTTCAACCACTTGTGCTTTGAATGCTTGAGCTTCAGCTTGGCTTTTAGCAAGTTCTTCTTTTAGGGCAGCAATCTGAGCTAACAGGTTTACAGTATCAGTGTCTGTGTGTGCTCTCACCTGAATTTCACTCGTGTTTGGTTCACTCACCTCACGTGCATGTGTTTCTCTCAATATAATTGCTCGTGAGGAGTCTTCTTGTTGCTGTTCTTCTGTACTTGCATTAAAAATCACCCTAGCCTCTTCAAGAGAGGTCAGTGGTGGTGCAATGGGAATTCGCGAGTCCCGATCCTCAGTCAATACTATCAAATCTTTTGGAATAGATGTCTGAATTTCTTCAGGGATAGATTGACCGAGTTGCCCTCCACTTTCTCCAGATAAATCTGCGAGTGGAGAATCCCATAAGGGAGCCAGAGGTGTTGGATCTGGGAGGGGAGAAAATGACTCTATTAAAGATGGCGGAGAGTCAGATTTTCCCTCTGAAGCATGTGACTGTTCTTCTGCCGTAACTATGGCAGGCACTGTAACCGACTCTACGTGCACTCCTCGCTGTGTGTCCTGAGTATGATCTGGGGAAGTGTATGGTTCCATTGTGAGTAATGGAATTGTGCTTGACTCAGTACAAGATGCCATGGCCCTATGGCGAATTTCAATAGATGCATCCTGTTGAGAGAATGCCTCTAGTAACTGTTCATTGGCCATTTCAAAGTCCATGTCCTGTTGGGAGGACAAGGATGGGCTTTCAGATGCCTCAGAATATGTTCTTCTTTTCTTAGGAGGAGGCAGAGCTGAGGGTTCACTCATATTTAACAATGTACTACTTCCTAGTAATCTTCTGGGTAACATTTTAGACAGTGGGGGAGAGGTTGAGATAGAATGTGACTCTGTATTTGGCTCTATGACCTGGGATTGAAGCTGTGGTTCTACAACTTCATGGTCAGCCCTATCAACCACTGGGGGTCTTTCAACAGAAGTAGGAAGGGAGTGAGAGTGAGGAATTACTACCTGTAATGGAAGAGCATCTGATGTTTGAGGAGCCTGGGTGGCTTGAACCACTGGAGGTTGAGGTTGCTGTTCATGGCCGGGAAGATTGAAAATAGGTAAAGGAATATAAGTGGCCATGAAAGCAGATACAAGTACTGGAACTTGCATGAATTTGAAGGTTGTGTCTTGGCGAGTGTAAATCTTTTTGCTAACTGGAGGGGGTTCGGTTACTGCAGAGTTAGCAAAAAGGGCTTTGTGTTCAGGTGTGAGAAGATGATCTGCTATAAGCATGAGAAAACGAGCATAGTAACATGATACCCTACGATTTGTAGAATGATCACGTAAAGCAGAAGTTAGACGTCTCAAGAGAATGGGAAAAAGTAGTTTGCCAAAATTGATCCTTTGATTAAAAACAACCGCCAGACCAATATACTGCAGAGTGGAAGTGATGTTATGAAAATTGGATTTTGTGCAGTTGGCAAACACTTTGGAAAGTGTATCGAAGAAAATATCCCATTCAGACACCAAATTTGATTTAGAAAGTTTGGTTAAATTGATCACCCCCTGATAGTGAATAGCATTGAAAAAATTTGTGATATCATTTTCAGAGGGTAAATTACAGAAATTGTCTAGTGGAAAATTTAACGCACGATTGACGACTGTTTCATCAACTACATACTGTGTGTTTGCGACGGTGAATGAAAAAGATTTTGAATCATCGGCCACAGTAGATTTTGATTTAATAGCAGAGCTAACAATCGAATGGTCATTTAAAAATCTAATCCATGGCTTAAATTTTTCAACATCATATTTTTCCGGATTAAAATAACCAACCTGATTATGTGCGACAATTTGGAAATTGAGAGCCATTTAAAATAATAATAAGACACACGCTTTTCAAAATTTTAAGAATAATATTAAGAAAATTCGAATTAATTAAATTAATTTAATAATTCGAATTAAATTAATTATAATCGAAAAATTTAAACAGAAATGTATCTCGTTAAAATTCTTAACTCACAAACGCAGTTTTGAAAAACCAAAAGACACAAATCAGAAATTAAAATTAAAATAAAAAGTTCAAAATCAACAAACACAAATTGAATTTGAAGGGGCAAACTGATATATATATAAAAAAAATTTTGAAAATTTTGACAGCACTCCTGTATGTATATACTTGTATGTATATATCACAAAGTGATGAATTTGTGTGCTGAGTAAAAACTCGAGCAAGGAAGGAAGCAGTTCGATGGTTTTAGTTCGAAGAGAGAGAAGAGAGAAAATGAAGAAAAAAAAAACTGTTCGAATTTTTGAAAAGAAATGAACTGTTGAAAATGGTTTAAAACAAAATAAACAAACTCCTTTATATGATAGCTGGTATGACAATCCTGGATTGTCATACCGATTGTCATACCAGGCAAAAGAAGGAAAAGAAAAAAAAACAACAGAAATAAAGGAAATAACAAAATAAACACTGAGTATATATAACTGGTATGACAATCTGATAGTCATACCGATTGTCATACCAGTATAAAATAAAAGAAAATATATATATATATATATATTGTTTATAACTGGAAAGACAATTGATAGTCATACCGATTGTCTTGCCAGTATAAACTATACTGAAAAACACTAATATGACAATTATATAGCGAAATGACTTTCAGCAAGACAATTTCAATTGTCTTGCCGATTGTCATTTTAGAAGAAATACAATCAAATATGTACAGACTCTATAAATGTACTGAAATTATATTACAAAATGGTAAAACTGAAATACAGACCTATAATATTTACAGAAACAAAGACAATATATCAGAATTTATTATTTTTATTCTAAAAATAGATTTCTATTGAATTTTAGCAAATAAAATTCATAGAAAAATATTTTTAGAGAAGATAAAATATTCTGAGATATTTTAAATTAACAAGTCGGGAAAATAAAAACAGATAAGATAAATTACATAGAAATAAGCCAGAAATATGATAAAATGATAAAATAAATTTGCAAATGAATTTTTCATTTATGAAAAATTCATTTGTAAATTCATTCAAGAACAGATCCCAGATATTAACTAAATTAATCACTAAAACTATTCAACATGCCCAATTTACCAACTAATCTGATAAATGTGGATTCGTCAAGTGGTTTACTGAAAATATCTGCTATTTGTTCTTCTGTTGGAACAAAAAATAGTTCAACAGTACCATTCATGACGTGCTCTCTAATAAAATGATACCTGATGTCAATGTGCTTTGTCCTCGAGTGCTGCACAGGGTTGTTGGTGATGACTATTGCACTTGTATTGTCACATAAAATAGGAATTTTGTTCAATACAGAGCCATAGTCTCGTAGTTGGTTCCTAATCCACAAGATCTGAGCACAGCAGCTTCCAGCAGCAATATATTCAGCCTCGGCCGTTGAGTTGGAAACTGTTTGCTGTTTCTTGCTGTACCATGAGACTAGCCTGCTTCCTAGGAATTGACAACTTCCTGAGGTGCTTTTCCTATCAACAACACTTCCTGCGTAATCTGAATCTGTATATCCAACAAGGTTAAAACCAGATTCTTTAGGGTACCAAATACCTAGATTTGGTGTTCCCTTAAGATATCTTAAGATTCGTTTAACAGCAACGAGATGAATATCTCTAGGATCCGCTTGGAACCTTGCACATAAACATGTAGCATACATAATATCTGGTCTACTTGCAGTAAGATAGAGTAACGAACCAATCATACCTCTGTAGCTTGTGACATCTACCTTAATGGAGTTTTCACATGGTCCAAGCTTGACAGCTGTAGTTGATGGAGTCCTTGCTGATGCAGAATCCTCTAGATTGTACTTTTTGAGGAGTTCCTTGAGATACTTGGATTGACAAATAAATGTTCCATCTGACCTTTGATTTACTTGTAATCCAAGAAAGAACTTCAGCTCTCCCATCATGCTTATTTCAAACTTGCTGTGCATTAACTTAGCAAATCTCTTACAGAGATTATCATTAGTAGACCCAAATATTATATCATCCACATAGACTTGGACTAATATAGTATCATTCTTATGTTTTTTAGAAAAGAGAGTTTTGTCTATGACACCTCTAATAAAGCTATTTTCAATAAGAAATTCAGAGAGAGTGTCATACCATTTTCTTGGAGACTGTTTTAGCCCATAGATAGCCTTGAAAAGAAAGAAGACAAAATCCAAATGATCTGGATCTTTAAAACCAGGAGGTTGCTCTACATATACCTCTTCATCCAGCTTTCCATTCAGAAAGGCGCTCTTGACATCCATTTGATAAACTTTAAAGTTTGAAAATGCTGCGAATGCCAGAAATATCCTGATGGCCTCAAGTCTAGCCACTGGAGCATAGGTTTCATCATAATCAATGCCTTCAGCTTGAGAATACCCTTTAGCTACCAGTCTTGCCTTGTTTCTTGTAACCACACCATCTTCATCTAGTTTATTCCTGAATACCCACCTAGTACCAACAGCTTTCTTGTGTACAGGCCTAGGTACCAGTTTCCAGACTTGTTGACTTTCAAACTGATTGAGTTCATCTTGCATAGCAATCACCCAATCTGGATCAGTCAGTGCTTCTTCAATTTTCTTAGGTTCCATCTCAGAAAGAAATCCTGAGAACAGACACTCATTTTGAGTAGCACGTCTAGTTCTGACTCCAACATCTGGATCACCAATAATCAACTCAAAAGGGTGAGCTTTATTCCAGACAGTCTGTCTTGGAAGATTTGATCTTGATGATTCGCCTTGAAATTCATTGTGATGTTGTGTCCTACTAGATGATCCTTCAGCATCTCCCCCTGAGTTGTTGCCATGTTGACTTGAAGATTCTCCGTCAGTAGCAGTGGTATCTCCATTGTTGCCAAATTTTCCATCACTATTACCTTGAGTATCATCAGGATTAACAGGTTCTTCACCAGCAACAACCTCAGGTTCTTGACCATGTTCTGATTCTGAATCTGACGTATCATCAAACTTCAGTTTCTCAGAAGGATCTTTAGTTTGGATACTAGGGAGTTTAGTGTCATCAAATGTAACATTGACACTTTCAGTTACTTTGTGTTGATCAATGATATACACTCTATATGATCTTCTTCCATATCCAACAAAAATACCCTCATATGCCTTTGCCTCGAACTTACCACGACGATCATCTCCATCCTTGAGCACGAAACATCTGGCACCAAATACATGAAAGTATTTGATAGAAGGTTTCTGTTCATTCAAAATCTCATAAGGAGTTTTAATGAAGTCTTTGTTGATTAGAGTTCGATTCTGAGTATAACATGCAGTATTGACAGCTTCAGCCCAAAAGTACATTGGAAGACCTGATTCACTTAACATCGTTCTTGCAGCTTCAATCAATGTACGATTCTTCCTTTCTACCACTCCATTTTGCTGAGGGGTTCTAGGAGCTGAAAATTGTCTGGTAATCCCTTTGTCTGTACATAATCCATTGAGAAGTGCATTCTTGAATTCTGTCCCATTATCTGACCTTATTGCTCTAACAGGGACGTTAGAATCTAACTCAATCATCTTGATATGATCAATCACAACTTGTGGTGTTTCATCCTTAGAGTGAAGAAATAAAACCCACGTATACTTGGAATAGTCATCAACTATCACAAGACAGTAACACTTCTTTGACATAGAAAGGATATTAACTGGACCAAATAAATCCATGTGCAATAATTGCAGAACACCAGTTATGGAAGATGTGTCAGTGCCTTTGTGACTTGCTTTCTTTGACTTTCCTTTCTGGCAAGCCTCACATAGTCCTTCTGGAGAGAATTCCAGCTGAGGTAGACCTCTTACCAATTCTCTTTTGACAAGAGAATTCATTATTTTGAAATTGAGATGAGAAAGTCTCTTGTGCCATAGCCAACTCTCATCTGACGATGCCTTTGCATAGAAACAATTGACTTCAAGATTGCTTCCAGAGTTCATGTCAGCTACGAACAGATTTCCTTTCCGGATTCCCATTAAGGAGGGTTTTTCACTTTTCTTGTGCAGAATCTGACACTTCAGCTTGTCGAATAAAACATTGTAGCCGTTGTCACAGAACTGACTAATGCTAAGCAGATTGTGTTCAAGTCCTTGCATAACATATACATTTTCAATGATAACATTTCCAGCTAGCAAACAGCCATATCCCTCCGTTAAACCTTTGCTGTTATCTCCAAAGGTAACCACTGGGCCAGCTTTCTCAACCACATTTGATAGCAGGGCTCTATCTCCGGTCATATGTCTTGACGATCCGCTGTCAAGAATCCACACTACCGGTTGTACCTGTTTAATGCCCTCTTTTCTTGACGATGAGGTGCTTGCATTATTAGCCATGAGAGCAAGATTCCCAACTTCTTCATCTTCACTGTCAGTATCATCCCAGCTTCTTCCCTTTGCCAGGTACGCCCTTTCAGATTTACTCTTCTGATTAGAATCGTAAGAGTTCTTCCTAGCTTGTTTTGGCTTCCTGCATTCTGTGGCAAAGTGTCCCAACTCATTACAGTTGAAGCATCGAATGGTGCTTTGATCAACCATCCCTGTTTTATACCCACCACTGCTGGTGTTAGAGGATGAAGATCCACCTTTCTGGAATCTGTTGTAGTTGGACTTGTACTTGAACTTGGGATTCCTTTTGAATCTGACATTTGAGAATCTCTTGACAATCAGGGCCATTGACTCATCCTCCAATTGCTCCAGTTCTTCCAAGGAATAATAATCATCTCCTGATTGATTTGTAGTAGGAGAATCAAATTCTTCTACTATCACATTATCTTCAACCTTGGAAGACTATACCATTCTTTCTGACTGTTGAGATTGTTGTTGATATTGTGGTTGTTGTTGTTGTTCATCAGCTACTAGAGCAGTAGACGTGCTGACCACTCTTCCTTTCCCGTAAACTTCCTTCTGCTGAATCTGCTCCAACTCATAAGTCTTTAACACACCATAGAGCCTTTCCAAAGAAATCTCACTCAGATCTCTTGCTTCTCTTATGGCAGTGATTCTATGTTCGAGATGAGTTGGCAGTGTTAAAAGGAACTTTTTGTTGACCTCCCTGATGGAATAGTATTTACCATTAATGTTCAGATTGTTGATCAATGCATTGTACCTCTCAAACACTTCAGTGATTCCTTCCCCTGGATTGGATTTAAAGTATTCATACTCAGAGGTTAGGATTTCTAGTTTGTTCTCCCTAACTTCCTCTGTGCCTTCATTAATAATCTCAATAGTTTCCCAGATATGTTTGGAATCTTTACAATTCATCACATGTCTATTCATCAGGGGATTAAGGGAATCTACTAAGATTAATTGAAGGCTAGCATCCATGGAAGCTTCTTCTATTTCAGCAGGAGAGAAGTCCTCAGGATCCTTCACATAAGTTCTCGCTTTGGTGATCACCACATCATTTTCTATTACCTCTCGTTCCATAACCATAGGAATTTTTGGACCCTTCTTCAACACTTGCAAATATTTGGGATTAGCAACCTGTAAAAACAGTAGCATCTTCTTCTTCCACATAACATAATTTTCTTTATCGAAAAGTGGAATTTTAACGGTTCCAACTTTTTGTGTAGTCATTATGAATTTTTTGAGTGAATAAAAAATTCAAGAAGTGAAAGAAACACAAAAGTCTAGGATCTAGATTTGTACGTCAATCAGAAGGCTCTGATACCAATTGTTAGGTCCCAATTTGTTTGTAGAAGGGGGGGTTGAATGCAAACAATACCGTTTAATCGAATAAAATGCGGAATAAAATTGTGAAACAAAATTCAAGTTAAATAAAACTTTTATTAAACTTGAAAGGTGTTACAACTACGGTATCGGTTACAAGGGATTAATCTCAAATCAATTATTACAAATCTAGAATAAATTCGACATGAACTTTTTCTATTTTTGTAATTAAAAGATCAAATGCTAAATGCGATTTGAGATTAAGTTCTAGGGATTTTAATCCGCTAGATTGATACACAAGAACAAGATAAGTATTTCTAGTTGATTGGATTTAACTTTACAATCTAGAAATTGATCTTGAAGTTGCAGATGAGATGAAATATTTTTCTGCTCCTTTTTCTTTTGTTCTTGAGTTTTTGTTCTGTTAGATTGATTGTGAAATAACAGACTTCTGCTCCTTTTTATCAAACAGCCGAATGTAAAAATGTACTGGCATGACAATCTCTTTGGCCAGTAAGACTTTCGGTATGACAAAATTTACAACTAGCAAGACAATTAAAATGAGCTAGCAAGACTTTCGGTATGACTATTGATTGTCATACCGATTGTCATATTAGTTCAAATAAATTGTCTTGCTGAATTAATAACAGATTTTAATCTAAACAGAAATTCTAATAAGACAATTAAATGTATTGGCATGACTTTCGGTATGACTATCAATTGTCATACCGATTGTCATACTAGTTCAAATGAATTGTCTTGCTGAATTTAAGCAGATTTTAAACCAATTAAAATCTTGTAAATCCTTAATATTAATTCTAAATTAATTAATCAATTTAATTCAATTAATCAATAAATTAATCTTTGCAGATATAATTTATTTTCTTAATTAAATTATATGACTTAATTAATTAATAGAGAATTAATACTAACCCTGAGCAGCATCCATTCTTCTGACAATCTTCTGAAAGTCACTGAGACTTATGAATCAATTCCGCCACTTCAATGCTGACACTCGATGTACAGTCTGGTTCATGAGTGACTAACTTCCGTGACGTTTCTTCATGTCTTGACTTTGATATTCTGATTGAATCCTTGTAATAAATGATACCCTGACGAGATCTCTGTCACTTGATTAAATCCACGATCTTGATTTATATCACTGAGGCATGATCAAATTCTTGAACTTCTTCCAGTGAATCTTCAAGTCTACAGATGAACAATGTTTTTTTTATTTTTTGACAGATGTTACTTTGTGAGATCTCTCTGATGATAGATCCACTATTTACTTATTACATTCTTATTTGAGTTGAGTTAAATACTCGAATAAACGAGTAGGCTATGACATATGCCTTTCACCTCTGTCAGACTTTCCTCCTCTGCCTTCAGATCTTCTGAAATTCTTCTTATCAGAACTTATGCCTTTCCTGGAAAACTTCTTTCCCTTCCTGAACTTCCTGTATGCAATCTTTGTGATTCCTTTCACCATAAGAGCACACAGCTTCATCATCTCCTCATCAGCATCAGTCTCAGGCAAGCTTTCAGAATCTGAGTCATCATCACTTTCAGAACTTGATGACTCAGTATCAGACTTTATGAAAAGAGCTTTACCCTTGTCTTTCCTTGAGGAAGCTGCTTTGGGGGATTCTTCTTCAGCCTTAAGAGCAACTGTCCTTGACTTTCCTCCTTTCCTATTGCTTCTTTGTTCCATCTCAAGCTCATGAGTCTTGAGCATTCCATAGATTTCGTCAAGAGTTGTTTTATCAAGATTGTAGTTGTCTCTTATTGTCGTTGCCTTCAAATCCCAGCATTCAGGAAGAGCTAACAAGAACTTAAGGTTTGAATCTTCAAGATCATACTCTTTATCAACCAATGACAAATCATTCAAAAGTTTGACAAATCTAACATATAAATCATTCAATGACTCATTAGTCTTTGAGTTAAAGTGTTCATACTCTTGAGTGAGTATTGTCTTCCTGTTCTTCTTAATTGTGTCAGTTCCCTGACACCTTGTTTCCAGAGCATCCCATATCTCCTTAGCAGTCTTGCAGTTGATTACCCTGTTTGACATTACATTATCAATGGCACTATGCAGTAAGTGTCGTACCTTGGCATCCTTAGCAATTGATGCTATATCTTCAGCAGTATAATCACTCTTCTCCTTTGGTACGGTCTTTGCTGCTTCACCTGTAACTGCAACAGCGAGCTTGGTTGGTTTGTGAGGCCCTTCCTTGATTCTATCAAGGTATTCTGGATCTGTTGCTTCCAGAAACATGGTCATCCTTACCTTCCATATGGGATATTCAGATGGTCTCAGTATGGAAACCCTGATAGTCTCATACCGACTTTGAATTTGTGGCTTTGGAGGTTCTTCAGTTTTGGTAGGCTTATTTGGAGTTTCTGTATCAGACATGATTGTGTTTGGATCTTTAGGTGTATGTGTGTTAACAGATTAGCTCTGATACCACTTGTTAGGTCACACATACTGTAGAGGGGGTGAATACAGTGTATAATACAATCAAATCGAACTTTAATATATTAAGTAACAGAAAACAAACTTTATTGAAACAATAAACTCTGTTACAGTATGGAACAGTTACCTCTCAGTGATGAACAAATATCACGAGAGCTGCTAGGGTTACAATGAATAATCTTCTCGAATATATGATAACACTTATAGTGTAAACCCTATGTCTGTGTTTATATACTACACAGTTACAAGATAATCACTAATTGATAAGGAATATAATTCTGCTTCCTAAAATATATCAATCAGATATCTTTTCTTCCAAGTATTCCATTCTTCACAGAATTCCTTCTTCATGCATATCTCTTCTTATGTTTATCTCGATCTTCTTTCCATTAATCAGCTACTGTCCTTATCTGATCGTCCTTCAACACTTAAGTTCTGATATCTAACTTCTGATGATTATCTCCTGATAATATAAGTACTGATATTCTTAAGTCCTGACTTTCAGTATAAGTACTGATCAACAGTTAAGTACTGATTTATCCTGTTAAGTAAGATCTGAAATCTAAACATAAATTATATTAGCCATGACATTATCAAATATATCTAACATGTTATATTAACAGTCAACGGGTATTTTGACCCGTACTTGTAACTTGTGTTTAGTTTCGTACTAAAGTTTCTATGTTTTTAAAAATATTTATGAATGATCCAACCGTACGGATGTTAAGAACTATATATTTTAGTGATATGACACAAATTTGAGAAAAAAGTAAATGTATTTGGTTTGTTATTTTAACAGTCAATCGGTATTTTGACCCGTACTTGTAACTTGTGTTTAGTCTCGTACTAAAGTTTCAATTTTTTTAAAAATGTTTATGAATGATCCAACCGTACGGATGTTAAGAACTATATATTTTAGTTATATGACAAAAATTTGAGAAAAAACTAAATTTATTTGGTTTGTTATTTTAACAGTCAACAGGTATTTTGACTTGTACTTGTAACTTGTGTTTAGTCTCGTACTAAAGTTTCCTTTTAAAAAAAAATATTTATGAATAATCCAACCTTACAGATGTTAAAATCTATATATTTTATTGATATGACAAAAATTTGAGAAAAAAATAAATTTATTTGGTTTGTTATTTTAATAGTCAACCGGTGTTTTGACCAGTACTTATAACTTGTGTTTAGTCTCGTACTAAAGTTTCTATTTTTTTAAAAAAGTTTATGAATGATCCAACCGTATGGATGTTAAGAACTATATATTTTAATTATATGACAAAAATTTGAGAAAAAAATAAATCTATTTGGTTTGTTATTTTAACATTCAACAGATATTTTAACCCGTACTTGTAACTTGTGTTTAGTCTCTACTAAAGTTTCTATTTTTTTAAAAATATTTATGAATGATCCAACCCTACAGATATTAAGATCTATATATTTTAGTGATATGACAAAAATTTGAGAAAAAATAAATTTATTTGGTTTGTTATTTTAACAGTCAACCGGTGTTTTGACCCGTACTTGTAACTTGTGTTTAGTCTCGTACTAAAGTTTCTATTTTTTTTAAAAGGTTTATGAATTATCAAACCGTACGGATGTTAAGAACTATATATTTTAGTTATATGACAAAAATTTGAGAAAAAAAATAAATTTATTTTGTTTGTTATTTTAACAGTCAACAGGTATTTTGACCCGTACTTGTAACTTGTGTTTAGTCTCGTACTAAAGTTTCTATTTTTCTAAAAATATTTATGAATGATCCAACCGTACGGATGTTAAGATCTATATATTTTAGTGATATGACAAATATTTGAGAAAAAAATAAATTTATTTGGTTTGTTGTTTTAACAGTCAACCGGTGTTTTGACCTGTACTTGTAACTTGTGTTTAGTCTCGTACTAAAGTTTCTATTTTTTTAAAAATATTTATGAATGATCCAACTGTACAGATGTTAAGATCTATATATTTTAGTAATATGAGAAAAATTTGAGAAAAAATAAATTTATTTGGTTTGTTATTTTAACAGTCAACCGGTGTTTTGACCCGTACTTGTAACTTGTGTTTAGTCTTGTACTAAAGTTTCTATTTTTTAAAAATATTGATGAATGATCCAACCGTACAGATGTTATGATCTATATATTTTAGTTATATGACAAAAATTTAAGAAAAAAATAAATTTATTTGGTTTTTTATTTTAACAATCAACCGGTGTTTTGACCCGTACTTGTAACTTGTGTTTAGTATCGTACTAAAGTTTCTATTTTTTTAAAAACGTTTATGAATGATGCAACCGTACAGATTTTAAGAACTATATATTTTAGTTATATGACAAAAATTTGAGAAAAAAAATAAATTTATTTGGTTTGTTATTTTCATAGTCGAAAGGTATTTTGAACCGTACTTGTAACTTGTGTTTAGTCTCGTACTAAAGTTTCTATTTTTTTTAAAAATAATAAATGATCCAACCGTATGGATGTTAAGAACTATATATTTTAATTATATGACAAAAATTTGAGAAAAAAATAAATTTATTTGGTTTGTTATTTTAACAGTCAACATGTATTTTAACCCGTACTTGTAACTTGTGTTTAGTCTCGTACTAAAGTTTCTATTTTTTTAAAAATATTTATGAATGATCCAACTGTACAGATGTTAAGATCTATATATTTTAGTGATATGACAAAAATTTAAGAAAAAAATAAATTTATTTGGTTTGTTATTTTAACAGTCAACCGGTATTTTGACCCGTACTTGTAACTTGTGTTTAGTCTCGTACTAAAGTTTCTATTTTTTAAAAACTGTTTATGAATGATCTAACTGTACGGATGTTAAGAACTATATATTTTAGTTATATGACAAAAATTTTAGAAAAAAATAAATTTATTTGGTTTGTTATTTTAACAGTCAACAGGTATTTTGACCCGTACTTGTAACTTGTGTTTAGTCTCACACTAAAGTTTCTATTTTTTTAAAAATATTTATGAATGATCCAACTGTACAGATGTTAAGATCTATATATTATAGTGATATGACAAAAATTTGAGAAAAAAATAAATTTATTTGGTTTGTTATTTTAACAGTCAACCGGTGTTTTGACCCGTACTTGTAACTTGTGTTTAGTCTCGTACTAAAGTTTCTATTTTTTTAAAAATATTTATGAATGATTCAACCATACAGATGTTAAGATCTATATATTTTAGTGATATGAACAAAATTTGAGAAAAAAATAAATTTATTTGGTTTGTTATTTTAACAGTCAACCGGTGTTTTGACCCGTACTTGTAACTTGTGTTTAGTCTCGTACTAAAGTTTCTATTTTTTTAAAAATATTTATGAATTATCCAACAGTACAGATGTTAAGATCTATATATTTTAGTGATATGACAAAAATTTGAGAAAAAAATAAATTTATTTGGTTTGTTATTTTAATAGTCAACCAGTGTTTTGATCAATACTTGTAACTTGTGTTTAGTTTCGTACTAAAGTTTTTATTTTTTTAAAAATATTTATGAATGATTCAACCGTACAGATGTTAAGATCTATATATTTTAGTGATATGACAAAAATTTGAGAAAAAAATAAATTTACTTGGTTTGTTATTTTAACAGTCAACTGGTGTTTTGACCGGTACTTGTAACTTGTTATAGAACGGGTATATGTAATAGATGATTTTTTTTTTAAAAATATAATTAATAATTTTGAATTATTTTTGATTTTTTTTATTTTAATTATAATAGACCTTACAACGGTTTGTTTTAAAAAGTCGTTATATAACTTGTTTTCAGACGATTGAACAGTGTATCTGTTATACAACGCTTTTTAAATTTTTTTTTGTATTGTCGTTATTACTGTGATACAAGGGGTTTGGCTGCTTTACCGTTGTCAGATTTGTTTGTTAAAAAAAGCACAAAATGTTTGTGCGTGCTGCCTGTACTCATTAATAGCCCCAGATCTTTGTCTTAAGCCATTCAAACCTCCCAGATCTTTGTCCTAACCCATTAATTTTCTGGCCTTTGACTCGATTTCTTCATCTTCTTCACTCGATTTCTTGAATCGATTTCTTCATCTTCTTCACTCGATTTCTTGAATCGATTTCTTCATCTCCTTCACTCGATTTCTTGACTAGATTTCTTCATCTTCTTCACTCAATTTCTTCACTCAATTTCTTCACTCAAGCTCTTCATCCTCTTCATCAAAATAACTTCAAAAAAACTCGATTGAAACCATAACTTCATCTTTTTGATTGGTTCAGTGTTAAGGTATTTACTTCATCTCCATCAAGTTTAATTTCATTAAATTTTTAGGGTTCATAATTATATTTGGGAAATGTTTTAGTGTTAAGCTTTATTTAATTTGTATTTGTAGTTAGTAATTAGTAGTAATTAGTAGTACAATTAGTAGTACAATTATGTGTTAAGCTCATTAGTTGTAATTTCTAATTATGTGTCATATTTTGAATTAAAACAGATGGATAGGTCTTGGTTAAAGGCAGATAGAAGAACAAAACAATTCAAAAAAGGAGTCGAGGATTTGTTGTTGTGTGCATTTGAGAACGGATTTAGTGAAAATAGAATTTGTTGTCCATGTATAAAATGCGCACATAGTAAACATTGGCATGCTCGAAAAGTAAGGGACCATCTTTTTCTCAATGGTATCGATCAAACGTACAAGTGTTGGATTTGGCACGGAGAGTGCAATACAGAAGGAAGTGAGCCTACCACTGAAGGGACGGGCAGTTCAGAATCGGTAGATCAAATCCCAATCGGTAGAAATGATGATGTATCCCTGGACTCCTCGGAAATGTTTAACCATATTAAATCTGAATATGAACCTCTTTATCCATGATGTGAAGGATACACTAAGATGAAGACTTTGGTAAAGTTTTATAACTTGAAAGCAAAATATGAAATATCTGATACTTTCTTCTCTGAAATGTTACTTTTGGTCGGGTCTATGCTTCCACAAGGCAACACATTTCCTTCTTCATTCAGTGAAGCTAAAAAAAGCTTCTATGCCTTGGTAATGGAGTATGAAAAAATACACGTATGTCCGAATGATTGTTTACTATACCGTGGAGAGAGAGATGAAGATGAGATGAAGTGCCGTATTTGTCAAGCCTCTCGATGGAAGTTAAACAAAAAAGGAGATGAATTGGAAGGGATTCCTGCCAAGGTTTTATGGTATTTTCCATTTATACCACGTCTGAGGAATTTGTTCAACTCACCTCAGACATCTAAGGACTTGACTTGGCATGACGGGGAAAGATTAAAGGATGGTAAATTGAGACACCCTGCTGATGCGCAAACATGGAAGGAAGTCGATGCAAGGTGGCCAGATTTTCCTTCAGATCCTAGAAACTTACGGTTAGCTCTATCTTCTGATAAATTCAATCCTTTTCGTAGTTGTAATCTTGATTACTCATGTTGGCCTGTTTTGATGTCAATTTATAATCTTCCACCATGGCTTTGTATGAAACGGAAGTATATAATGCTATTCTTGTTGATATCTGGACCAACTCAACCCGAAAATGATATTGATGTGTTTCTTCAACCAATTATAGATGATTTAAAAAGTTGTGGCATGGGAAACAAGTGTACGATGCTTACAAGAATGAGCAGTTTTTGCTAAGAGGCATCTTGTGATGGACTATTAGTGATTATCCAGCCTATGGTAACTTGTCAGGAAATATAATCAAAGGGTATAATGGTTGTCCTATCTGTGTTAATCAAACAAAAGCTATAAGGCTTGTCAATTATTGTAAGTGCGTGGTCATGAGGCATCGAAGGTGGTTGCCCCGTCATCATCCTTATCGTCGGAAGAAACAAGATTTTGATAACACCGTAGAAAAAAAAATAGCTCCAGTTCCATTGACTAGAGAGGAGGTACTTGAAAGAGTGCAACATTTAAAGGGACATGTCTATGGTAAAACACAACGCCAACCACGACTGAAGAAAGGTGATTCTCGACCTGTATGGAAGAAGGTTTCTATATTTTTTGAACTTGAGTATTGAAAATTTTTGTAGGTTCGACATGTTCTCGATGTGATGCACATCGAGAAAAATATATGTGAATCTTTACTCGGTACGATGCTTAATATACCAAAAAAGATGAAAGACAAGGAATCTGTGCGTATTGACATGGCTGAAATGGGGATTAGAACAGAACTAAGGTCAAAAACTCCGGGGGAAAAGCAGAAGTTACCATTGGCATCTTGGAATCTAACCCATTTTGAAAAAAGGTTGTTTGCTCATCCTTCCTTGGCATGAAGTTGCCTGATGGTTTTTGTTCTAATATTCGAAACCTGGTTTCAATGGAAAATCTTCGTCTTACTGGAATGAAATCTCACGACTGCCACACGATTTTGCATCATTTGCTCCCAATTGCGATTCGTTCGTCACTACAAAAACAGGCCAGGAACACTATTATCAAGTTTTGTCTATTTTTCAAAGAGGCCCGTAGTAAAGTTATTGAGGTTGATAAGCTGGAGAAAATGCAATCGCAACTGGTAGAAACTCTTTGTCAGCTTGAAAAATACTTTCCTCCCTCGTTGTTTGATTTAATGTTTCATATATCGGTTCATCTTGTAAGAGAAGTCGAGCTTTGTGGACCAATTTTCCTTAGGTGGATGTATCCTTTTGAGAGATACATGAAGACATTCAAGGGATATATAAGGAATCGAGCTCGTGCAGAAGGTTGCATCGCTGAGGCCTATATTGCAGAATAGGCAGTTGAATGTTTGGTGGATAATGAAGAAGTGACAATTAGGATACCAAAAAAAGGCAGGCATACCAAGGATTCTATTTGCAAGCCCTTATCCGGTGCAACGATTATAACCCCGAGCTGTACTGATTTGCACGTAGCACATTTACGTGTTCTATAAAATACCACTGCTGTTAGGCCATATATTGAATAACTTCTTACACTTTCTCTCTCTTTACTTGAAAAAATGCATATATATTTTCTGTCATTAGTTCAACCAACTTATATTGTCTTATCTTTAAATGCAGTGAACACATGGCCTTTTTAATGACAAAATATTCGGAACCTGAAAATGATGAAATGTGTCTTAAAAACAAGCAAAATGAGACATTCCCAAAATGGTTTAAGGAAAAGGTATTACGTGCGTCGTTTGATGTATTTTTTTCCAACTGTTTTACAACTTACTACCTCACCTGAATTATTTTACATGTTTGAATTCCTTTTTTTCAGATTGCTTCAAATATGGCCGATGAAAAAGAGATATCGGCCGAGATAAGGTGGATTGCAGATGAGCCCAACAAGGATGTTCCTACATTTAGTGGCTATAGAATGGATGGTGTTACCTTTAGTACCAAGGATCGTGATGATATGCGTCAAGTTCAATGCAGTGGTGTGTGTGTAGAAGCAGACACAATGGTTGTGCAGGGTAAGGATCAGAATATTGAGCACATATCACATACATATTACGGAGTTATAAAAAGTACCTGGGAGTTGGACTATAATCACTTTAGGGTCCCTATTTTTCTTTGCAATTGGGTAGATATAAACAAAGGGATTAAGGTTGATGACTTGGGATATACATCGGTTAATTTGAATAGGTTGGGTTTTTGAATGATCTGTTCGTTTTAGCAAAACATGTTAAACAAGTTTGTTATATCGACGATCCCTCTGAAAAATTATGGTCGGTGGTGTTGAAATTGCCCGAGAAAAAGTACCATGAAGATAATGATGATGCAGATGAGGTGTTAGATATATTTGATAATGTCATGGCTAATATGATTTATGTTTAGATTTCAGATCTTACTTAACAGGACAAATTAGTACTTAACCATTAATCAGTACTTATACTGGAAGTCAGGACTTAAGGATATCAGTACTTATATTATCAGGAGATAATCATCAGAAGTTAGATATCAGAACTTAAGTGCTGAAGGACGTTCAGATAAGGACAGTAGCTGATTAAAGGAAAGAAGATCGAGATAAACATAAGAAGAGATATTCATGAAGAAGGAGTTCCGTGAAGAATGGAATACTTGGAAGAAAAGATATCTGATTGATATATTTTAGGAAGCAGAATTATATTCCATATCAATTAGCGTTTATCTTGTAACTGTGTAGTATATAAACAAAGACATAGGGTTTACACTATAAGTGTTGTAATATTCAAGAAGATTATTCATTATAACCCTAGCAGCTCTCGTGATATTTGTTCATCACTGAGAGGTAACAGTTCCATACTGTAACAGAGTTTATTGTTTCAATAAAGTTTGTTTTTTGTTACTTAAGATATTAAAGTTCGATTTGATTGTATTATACACTGTATTCACCCCATCTACAGTGTGTGTGACCTAACAAGTGGTATCAGAGCTAATCTGTTAACACACATACAGTTAAAGATCCAAACACAATCATGTCTGACACAGAAACTCCAACTAAGCCTACAAAAACTGAAGAACCTCCAAAGACACAAATTCAAAGTCGGTATGAGACTATCAGAGTTCCCATATTGAGACCATCTGAATATCCCATATGGAAGGTAAGGATGACCATGTTCCTGGAAGCAACAGATCCAGAATACCTTGATAGAATCAAGGAAGGGCCTCACAAACCAACCAAGCTCGCTGTTGCAGTTGCAGGTGAAGCAGCAAAGACCGTACCAAAGGAGAAGAGTGATTATACTGCTGAAGATATAGCATCAATTGCTAAGGATGCTAAGGTACGACACTTACTGCATAGTGCCATTGATAATGTAATGTCAAACAGGGTAATCAACTGCAAGACTGCTAAGGAGATATGGGATGCTCTGGAAACAAGGTGTCAGGGAACTGACATAATTAAGAAGAACAGGAAGACAATACTCACTCAAGAGTATGAACATTTCGACTCAAAGACTAATGAGTCATTGAATGATTTATATGATAGATTTGTCAAACTTTTGAATGATTTGTCATTGGTTGATAAAGAGTATGATCTTGAAGATTCAAACCTTAAATTCCTGCTAGCTCTTCCTGAATGCTGGGATTTGAAGGCAACGACAATAAGAGACAACTACAATCTTGGTGAAACAACTCTTGATGAAATATATGGAATGCTCAAGACTCATGAACTTGAGATGGAATAAAGAAGCAATAGGAAAGGAGGAAAGTCAAGGACAGTTGCTCTTAAGGCTGAAGAAGAATCCCCCAAAGCAGCTTCCTCAAGGAAAGACAAGGGTAAAGCTCTTTTCATAAAGTCTGATACTGAGTCATCAAGTTCTGAAAGTGATGATGACTCAGATTCTGAAAGCTTGCCTGAGACTGATGCTGATGAGGAGATGATGAAGCTGTGTGCTCTTATGGTGAAAGGAATCACAAAGATTGCATACAGGAAGTTCAGGAAGGGAAAGAAGTTTTCCAGGAAAGGCATAAGTTCTGATAAGAAGAATTTCAGAAGATCTGAAGGCAGAGGAGGAAAGTCTGACAGAGGAGATTATACCAATGTTAAATGCTATAACTGTGGTGAGAAAGGCCACATATCTCCTGATTGCAAGAAGGTAAAGGGTGACAAAGGCAAGGCTCTTGTCACAAAGCAGAAAAGCTGGACAGACACCTCAGACTCTGAAAGTGAGGAGAACTATGCATTGATGGCAAATGTTGATAAAGAAAGTGTTGAAAGCAGTTCTGAAGCTGCTGAAACAAAGGTACCTCAGACTACTTATGCTTTTCATACTGATGATATTAATGAGTTGAGAAGATATCTTAAAACCATGTCTGTTAGTTATAGAGATCAACTTTAACATGTGAAAGATTAACTTCTGAAAATCTTGCTTTTAAGAAAAGAAATGATTTCTTAGAAAAAGAGTTAGTCATGTTCCATCAAACTCAGAAGGATAGAGATGATGCTTTTTATGTTAGGGATGAAGTGCTAAAAATGAATGAATCTCTAAAAACTGAGTTAGAAAAGGAAAGAGAGATTATCAGGACTTGGACTAACTCTGGCAAAACAACTCAAAATTTGCTAAGTAGTGGAAACTGGAAAGAGGGCTTAGGTTATGGAGAGGATAAGAATGATAAAGGAACTGAAGAAATTAAGCCAGTTGTTAAGAAAAAGCCAAAGTTAAAACCTGTTAAGTTTGTAACTGTAAAGTCTGAAAATGAGAAATCAGAAGTTAAAGAGGAATTAACTTCTGACAAACTAAAACAGGAAAAGACAGCTGAAGTAAACATAGGCTTAATGATAAAGAAGCAGCTTAAGCATAAGCTGAAAGATGTTAAGAATGCAAACAAGGTAAAATCACCTAGGTAAAATCACCATCTGGCTTCTTTTTGCAGGAAGAACAAGAATATTAAATCCTTACCTTTAAAATCGGGAGTTAAGAGTCAGTCTGTTAGATACAAACCACAAAATCCTTGTTTTCATTTTGGTAGTTTATGGAATTCCATTTATACTTGTAAGGAATATCATAGTTTGTACTATGATTATTATCAAATAAAACCTTCTTTGAAGAAAGTTTCCATTGTTCCTTCTAGTGTAAATTCTGATTCAAAGTCTGATAGTGTAAGTTCTGATAAGAAAAATGTTAACATAAACTCTGATGCTAAATCCGCTGCAAATGTTAACAAACTTAATAAGGCCAAAGGATCCAAGCAAGTCTGGGTCCTTAAAACTAATAATTAGTGGTCATTGTGATTGCAGGGCAACAGCAAAAATATTCTAGTTCTGGACAATGGATGTTCAGGACATATGACTGGAAATAAGGCCCTGCTATCAGACTTTGTGGAGAAAGCTGGCCCAAGTGTTTCTTATGGAGATGGTAACATTGGAAAAACATTGGGATATGGTAATATCAATCTTGGGAATGTCATAATTAAAGAAGTAGCTCTGGTCTCAGGACTTAAACACAATCTGCTGAGTATAAGTCAAATCTGTGACATAGGTTATCATGTTGATTTCTTTGAAGAACACTGTGAAATTGTGAGTAAATCTAAAGGCAAAGTTGTTCTGAAAGGATACAGGCGTGGTAACATTTATGAAGCTAAGCTTTCAACAAGTAGTGATGGTTCTGCAATTTGTCTGATGAGTAGAGCATCAATTGAAGAAAGCTGGAATTGGCACAAGAAACTCTCTCATTTAAATTTCAACAATATAAATGAACTGGTCAAGAAAGATCTTGTGAGAGGACTGCCAAAGTCAGTATTTGCTCCTGATGGCCTTTGTGATTCTTGTCAGAAAGCCAAACAAAGAAAATCTTCATTTAAGAGCAAGACGGAATCATCAATTCTTGAGCCTTATCATCTACTACATGTTGATCTATTTGGTCCAGTGAATGTCATGTCTATTGCAAAGAAGAAATATGCGTTGGTCATAGTGGATGAGTTCACCAGATACACATGGGTGTATTTCTTGCACACAAAAAGTGAAACTGCATCTATCTTGATTGATCATGTCAAATATCTGGATAAATTTGTCAAAGATTCTGTGAAAATCATAAGGAGTGATAATGGCACTGAGTTCAAGAATTTGGTAATGGAAGAGTTCTGCAAAAACCATGGAATAAAGCAGGAATTTTTTGCTCCTGGAACTCCACAGCAAAATGGAGTTGTTGAAAGGAAGAATAGAACTCTCATTGAAGCTGCACGTACAATGCTTGAAGAAGCAAAGCTTCCAACCGATTTCTGGGCTGAAGCTGTGCAGACTGCTTATTTTACTCAAAATGCAACACTCATTAACAAGCATGGAAAAACACCATATGAGATGGTGAAGAAAAAGAAGCCAAATCTGAAGTACTTTCATGTATTTGGATGCAAGTGTTTTGTTCTCAAGACTCATCCTGAACAGCTATCCAAGTTTGATCTAAAAGCTGATGAAGGAATCTTTGTTGGATATCCACTTTCCACAAAAGCCTTCAGAGTCTATAATTTGAGAACAAAAGTGGTCATGGAATCTATCAATGTCTCTTTTGATGACAAGAAGATTACTGGTCTTGAAGATTTCATTGACCATGATCAGCTGAGATTTGAAAATGAAGACTCAAATTCTGATACTGAAAATCCTGACAGTCTAAGTCCTGATACTGTAAACTCTGATGAATTAAACTCTGATGTTATTGAAACTATGGTGACTACGTCAAAGGAAGATGCACCTATGCAGGGGGAGCATACTCAAGATCTTACCACATCTCAAGAAACATCAGAACATACATCTGGCTCTTCAAGTTCTGATTCGTTAAGTTCAGATAAGCCAAGTTCTGATAGTGCTGAAAATCTAAATTCTGAAGAATCCAACTCAGAGAGCATAGTTTCAGGGGGGAGCATCCAGTTCTAGAGAAAACCTTCCATCTGCAAGGAAGTGGACAAAATCACATACACCTGATTTGATAATTGGAAATCCTGATGCAGGTGTCAGAACTAGAACAGGTACTTCAAATGAATGTCTTTATAATTCTTTTCTCTCTCAGACTGAGCCAAAGAAAGTGGAAGAAGCTCTTCAAGATGCTGATTGGGTGCAAGCAATGCAGGAAGAGTTAAATGAATTTGAAAGAAACAATGTCTAGACCCTAGTGCCAAGACCAAAGAATAGATCTGTTGTTGGTACAAAGTGGGTATTCAGAAACAAAACTGACAGTGATGGCATAATTACAAGGAATAAGGCAAGGCTGGTTGCAAAAGGATATTCTCAATAGGAGGGAATTGATTATGATGAAACATTTGCACCAGTTGCTAGGTTAGAAGCCATAAGGATATTTTTGGCTTATGCTGCTCACAAAAAGTTTACTGTCTTTCAAATGGATGTGAAAAGTGCTTTTCTCAATGGAGAATTGGAGGAGGAAGTATATGTTGAACAACCTCCAGGCTTTGTAGATTCCAAACATCCAGATTATGTCTACAGGCTTGATAAAGCACTTTATGGACTTAAGCAAGCTCCTAGAGCATGGTATGAGACTTTAGCTCAGTTTCTTCTGGAAAGTGGATTTAACAGAGGAACAATAGACAAAACACTGTTCTACCTCAACCATGGAAAGGACTTACTTCTGGTTCAGATTTATGTTGATGATATCATTTTTGGGTCTACAAATGACAGACTTTGCAAGAAGTTTGCGAAACTGATGCAGTCAAGATATCAGATGAGTATGATGGGGGAACTTAGCTATTTTCTGGGCCTTCAAGTCAAGCAGAATGAAGAAGGCACTTTTATTTGTCAAACTAAGTACACCAGAAACTTGATGAAGAAATTTGGAATGCAAGATTGTTCAAGTGCATCCACTCCCATGGCCACTGCAACAAAACTGGATAAGGATACTGGTAAATCAGTAGATATTACTGATTACAGAGGTATAATTGGCTCTCTACTCTATCTAACTACTAGTAGACCTGATATCATGTATGCTACCTGTCTTTGTGCAAGATTTCAAGCAGATCCAAGAGAACCTCACTTAACAGCTGTGAAAAGAATTTTTAAGTATCTTAAAGGAACAGCTGATCTTGGATTGTGGTATCCTAGAGAATCAGATTTTAAACTAGTAGGTTACTCAGATGCAGATTTTGCAGGTTGCAAAATTGACAGGAAAAGCACAAGTGGAAGCTGCCAATTCCTTGGAGGCAGATTGGTTTCTTGGTTCAGCAAGAAACAAAAGTCAATTTCCACATCAACTGCAGAAGCAGAGTATATTGCTGCAGGAAGCTGTTGTGCACAGATTCTTTGGATGAAGAATCAGTTACTGGATTATGGGTTAACATATTTCAAAATCCCTATTTACTGTGATAATCAAAGTGCTATTGCTATGACAGGTAATCCAGTTCAACACTCTATGACAAAGCACATCAGCATCAGGTACCACTTCATAAGGGAACATGTGGATGAAGGTACAGTGGAATTGCACTTTGTTCCAACAGATCAACAACTAGCAGATATCTTCACAAAACCATTGTGTGAAGCCACTTTTACAAGATTGGTAAATGAACTTGGAATGGTTTCGGGTTCTTTTTCTAAATCTGCCTAGTTTTGTTCTGATGCATCAGACTTTATGATCAGTATTTACAGAATGTAATCTCTTTGTGTATTCTGTGATTAATTGAAAGATGCGTTTAAGTACTGATTGTTGTCTGATATATGTTTCTAAACTCTGATAAGTGATATGTCTGTTTAAGTAACTATTCAATCCTATGAGGATAAAAGTGCTAGATACTGACCTAGTAGTCTTCAATAAACAAATGATCCCATGTAAGAAGTAATTATTTCTGTGGAAATCTTATGACACAAGCAAATTCTGATAATTGAGCTTAGTTGAGTTTACTTTGTTTATCTTATTACTAAGTCACAAATTAGAATAATGCTACTCATCTGTTAAGTTCTGATACTAGTAAAACTGCTGAATGTACTAAGTGCTGATAAACCTCACTTATCAAAAGAAAAAGCAAAAGGATCAAAGAATAGAATCAGGTACTCCTTTGAGATCTAGAGTAAAAATGTGGAAGGGACGACCCAAGTGCATTGTTGATATTAAGTAAATATGCATTAGAAAAGCAAAATATTTTCTTGGTGACTTTTCACACTCTATGATTACTGGAGAAATACTCTGATAGTAGCATAAATTCTGATAAACAGTCGTGACTCACTTACACTGAGAAGCCACTGTATAGAATTTAAAAAAAAAAGATGCATAAAATTAGCACAAAACAGTTGAGGTGGACTCAAGCATGAACTCATTCATCAGTAGGTTTCAGGATAATGACAGCTCTTTAGCAAAATTTTAGTTATGCCTTATTTCTAAGATGTACTGAAGTGAATCAGACTTTACTCTTTGTCTGCTATTTAGCTTGATGCACACACTAATCACTCCATCTGAATGATGCAAATTACTGTGGTGGTCTATGTTGTTTTAGATAAACAGTCATTGTGTCATTTTGCACTAATTCTGAGGACAAGCTCTGGTTGCATATTCTGAAGATTAAGTTCTGAAGAGTATAACTCAGGACTTGTATGAGGATTTACTCAGATAGGCATTCTTTTTTCGAGTTAAGAAATTATGTTCTGATGACTGTTAAGTTCTGATATAAGTCTAAGTTCTGATATTACAGTCTAAATTCTTTACTTGACTTATCTGTGGATAAAATTTGATAACAGTCTCGGTTCAAACTAGAATATGTTGAAGTGGAAGATTAATAGTCACTATGGTTAGGGTTAATGGTATTCGTACTTGAACAGTCCACTTTTACTTGTTTCTTGTGCGCATTAAACCATGTTTTCTCTTTCCAATGAATGTTATTCTTTTTCCAAGTCTGGGGAGATGAGGTAGAATTAATTCTACCTGTCAGCATTAAATTCCTTTGCGTCTCCTGGCATTCACTTGCCTATATAAGCAACCACTTCACATCAGCCTTCCCATCAAATTCTTTCTCACAAACTTACCTTCATACTTTTTCTTTCAAAAACACAATGGTCAGATACAACATGTTTTTGAATTACCAAACATTTAATATGGAGCTAAGCTGTGCTGAATGGCAGCAGCAATGGCACGTCACGGCCATTCCTGAGAAGATATGGGACTCTGTCCCACAGAAGGTACTGACCCACCTCCTGTTCTTCTATATGGATTACCATCGCCATCTGGAGCGATTGGAGGAGGAAAGGCTGGAAGCTCTCCGCCAGCAAGAGTGAATCATCCGACTCGCCATTCTATTTGTCGAGAGTAGGAAGAAGAAATGATTTATTTTCTTCTTCCTGTTTTTCTTCATCATCAGCCTTGCCCTGCTTCTTGAGCTAGGACAAAGGCTGTTGACGTTAGGTTTAGTAGCTTAGGAAAATCTTGTACAAGTGCTGATGTAATTTCAATTTCATTAATATATTCACTTGATATATTAATGAAATTTGTTTTTGTTTCAAGATTTTGTCTCTGAGATACTTTGTAATGCATTGATAAATCCTGATAGATATTCATATTCTGATGACCATATAAATTCTGTTTTAATTTAAGTTCTGATTTTCCTTTATCAGTACTTACTCATATGATTTATCTTGGTCATTTTCACTTGATTTCTTTTCATAATATTAATGTTGCAGTGACAATTAATTAAATAAGTGGGAACGGTTTTAATTTTGAATTAAAACTGTTTCACCTTGATTAATGGAATATCTGGGTAAGTGGAACGGTTTTTTCCTTGAAAAAAGGCAAGTGGGCAAGTAATGATTACTGTTTTCTCGCGCCCAGTAACTATCCGTTATTACTGCATGTCTGACAGGTGTCCAACGGTAACATTTTTTTTTCAGAGTATAAGTACGACAGAGAGAGGATTGTTTTAATCTTTTATTTTCTTTCATAATTTTTCTCTCTACTTGCTTTTACTATCTCTCTCTTCTTCTCACGTTGATTTTTCATACAGACATTTTATCAAACACCTAACAGGCACTCTTAAATCTCAATTTTTCACATGGCACCTAAGGATTTAATCATTGATGGAGCTAAGTTTGTTCCAAACAACTATGCTGCAATTCTTGATCATGCTGAAGCTCCATCTGAATTGCATTTTGTGCAAGATCTTCTTGCACACAGTGAGATTGGGTATGCATTAACCCAGCCTTCAGTCTTTTCGAGCCAACAAGTTCTGACGTTTTGGCGGACTGGGCACTTTGATGATGGTGGTAGACATGGCACTCTTAGTATTGTTTTCGAAGTGGGTGATTCTTCTTATGCAGTCACTCCTGGTACAATACGCAAGGCTCTACATCTCCCAGAAGGTTGTACCTTTTCAATTCCAGAAGAATCAGCTTTTCAGGAGTTAATGGCAAACTTGGGGTATGAAAAGAGTTTGGAAAAACTTGGGCAGTTGAAACGGGCTCATATCAGAAGAGAATGAAGCTTCTTCTTCGACTGCATCACTAAAGCTTTTGGGAACAAATGTTCGAATTTTGATGCTATCCCAATTCTCAGTCAGCACATCGGGTATGCTATCATAAATCAAACTCATTTTGATTTTGCAACTGGTATAATTGGTTTTATTGAGGATAGGATGACAGAGGATATGAATGTTGTGTACTTTGCTAGATTCTGTCAACTTATGTATACTTTTTGTACTAAAGAACCTCAATTAGTTAGTTCCTCAACTCCACCTTTTAAAGTTGCAAAACGCTACTTTAATGACCTGGTAAATGCTGACATTAAGAAATCAGTGGTTAGACCATTACAGATTCCTCAGTCTGTAAAACAGATCTTAGTAAATGCTGATCCTGATACTTATAGATCTGTTTATTCTGATGTCTAACCAACTGCAACCACCCAAACACCACAACAATCAGCACCTACCACTCATTCTACTCAACCTACCCTCAGGAAATATCTCAAATCCTATCTCTCTACTTCACAGACTGTTCAACCCTCATCCTCAGCACCTACTGTGAAGCCTTCATCCTCCAATCCAAAGAGGACAAAGATTGTTCCTCAAACACCTCAAAAGAGAAGAAGGATTGCCTTGAGAGATGAATCTGATACTGAGGACCAGGTTCCTTCTTCAGAACCTGTTGTAAGTGAAGCTGAGAAAGAGACTTCTCAGAAGGATTCTGGAATTGGGGGATCTAGGCTTCTCAAAAGGCTTAGAAGAATGACAGTTCCTGAAACTCCCAAGGAATCCAAATCAACAAAGAGATACAAGAAACAGAGGGAAAAAAGGCCAGTTTCAGATGATGAAGAGGAATCAGCTAAGGAAGGGGATCAGGAATCTCTGATCTCACAAGACAAGGAATTTGCTACAGTCACTTCTTCTCCATCAACTCCATCTAAGGAAGCTGTTTCTGAAAAGGCTAACACAACATCTGTGTCTCCTGTTGATCCAGGCACAAGTGCTGATATTGATGTTCAAAACTTGGTTGTGCCTGAAGTAATTCTCTTAGAAGCTCGAACAACAACTAATCCTTCAACAACACCTGTTACTGACGCTGTTCAAACTCCAGAGTTATCTACAACACCTTCTCTGCATCAAGATGCTGATGATCAGACTTTAGGTGAGCATCAGGATATGGCTGTTGATCAGAACTTAGAACCAGATCAGCAATTAGAGGATGCTGAAGCCTCCATTGCTACACACATTGTTGTCTTATTAGAAGATACTGATTCTTTAAGTTCTGATGCTGCAAATGCTGGAGATACTGGTGATGCTGCTCTAACTGCAGATGCTGATGAAGCAGGTCCTTCAGGACATGCTCCTCAACAAACTATTCTTAAGTCTGAACTTATTAAAAAGTTTGTTACCCGAGAAGCACCAGTGCCTTGGAGTGAAACTCCTGCAGGACGGGAGTGGACTAAGGAATGGAACTCAGTTTCATGTGTTCCAAATGATATTCATCTTGCTGAGCACTTGACTAAAGCTGATGAAATGTTAAATTTTGATGATTTCAAAACCCAGCTTAGAGTCACTGCATTGAGTACTAAGCATCTACAAGGTCTTCATTCAACTACTCGTGCAGAGCTACACAAGATTCATGAAGAATTTATTAAGCAAGGAGAAGTTTGGAAAATTGATAAGAAAAAGTTCTTCCAACCTACCTTTGACAGGATTGCTTCTATTGAGAAGACTCAAGATCATCAACAAGCTCAGATTGGTGATATTCTGAAAAATCAAGCTTCTCAGCAATCACAACTTAATGAAATCCAATCTTCAGTGGAATTGCTTGTCTCTCTTCTATTACCTGCTGATGCCAAAAAGGGGGAGAAAGTAATTAAGTCCAAATGCAAGACTGACAAGACACTGAAAGGGAAGGATGATGGAAAAGATGATCAAGGAAGCTCTGGAATGGGTAGAGGTCATAGTCAAGGTAGAAGATTCACATCAAGACAAGCTGAAATCATAAGTCACAGTACAAGTTCTGATATTGGGAAAAGAATAAGTTCTACTACTGGTAAAAGGATAAGTTCTGATGAACTTTTAGATCTTGATGAGGAAATGTCAAGACAGTTATTTCTTCAGGAAAATCCAGGAATGGACTTGGAGAGTTTAATGGAAGAAGAAGCCAGACTTAAATCAGAGAAAGTTGCATCTAAATCTGAAGCTTCTGGTAAAAAGCCACTTCCAAAACTCAAAGACATTGTGATCAAAGAAAGGACACATACTGAAGCAACATTGGCTAAATCACAACCGCAGATAGATCCAAGATCCAAGGGCAAAGAAAAGGTTGGTGAACCTATCAAGGTTTATGTGCCTCCTGAGAATGAAAAAATTACTGATGAAAAGGATGATCTTGCTCTGACTTCAAGAAAAGTTCTTAAAACAACCTCTGACATGGCTCAAGTTGTTCAGAGTCAAGAAATTGTAAGTTCTGATATTCAGAAGAAGCAAGTAACCTCTGACATAGCTCAAGTTAACTTGATATCAGAAGATAAACCAAAGACACTCCTACCAGGATTCACTAAAGCAAAACAGACTCAACCTTTGAAGACTACTGCAAGTGGTTTTGAAGCTAGAGTAGTTACTGGAAAGGAAGCAAGAAATAAAACTGGATTGGGAAGTGCTAATGAAAGAAGAATACATAACACTACTAATGATCCAACTTCCTTGAGTGAACCAGGTATTGGAGCAACTCCTGAGAGATTGAATCAACTAGAATCTGTACAAATGGTTTACCATACCTACTTGAAAGAATATATCTTGTTGTATTTCATGACAGATGGTAGGGTTTATCATATAAGACAAAATGTCATTCCATTGAAGTATTTTGAAGAATTGGAGCATGTACTATTCTTACTTCAAGTGGATGACAGATTGACAGGGACTGCTGCAAACTATTTGAAGGATCAGATTCAGAGACAGAAAAGGCTTTATTCTGTTAAGTCTGACAGCACATACGTTCCAAAGTACATAGATTACAAAGGTGATATAGTTGAAATGAAGCCCAATTCTGCTCAAATTATAACTACCTTTCTGGGGTACAGGGTTGTGGAATTCAATCTTGAGTCTGATAAAGCTTATTTGATCAGACTGGATCAGGATATAAGAAAATCAAAGATCAATGATCTCAGAGCTGCAATCTTTCAAATTAGTGAAGATACTGCAGAGCTTAAAAATGCCAAAAGGAGAAGGATTAATGAACTTAGATATGCTGAGAGATGTTTGTTGAAGAACTATCTCAGAACAACTCCTGACATCAAAGAGATAAGATAATGAAGCCAAGTCAAAGATCTACAACTGCTTAAATTCTGATATTTGTACAGACTGAAGTTGTTATCAGAAGTTAAATATTGGTAAAGTTTTAAGGACTGTAAGTTGTAGTTATCTAGTCTAATTCTCATGCATTTGTACTTAATGTTTTTGACATCATCAAATATCTGTTAAACTTGTATATTATGCTAATTTACAAGTTGGGGGAGATTGTTAGATATATTTGATAATGTCATGGCTAATATGATTTATGTTTAGATTTCAGATCTTACTTAACAGGACAAATCAGTACTTAACCATTAATCAGTACTTATACTAGAAGTCAAGACTTAAGGATATCAGTACTTATATTATCAGGAGATAATCATCAGAAGTTAGATATCAGAACTTAAGTGCTGAAGGACGTTCAGATAAGGACAGTAGCTGATTAAAGGAAAGAAGATCGAGATAAACATAAGAAGAGATATGCATGAAGAAGGAGTTTCGTGAAGAATGGAATACTTGGAAGAAAAGATATCTGATTGATATATTTTAGGAAGCAGAATTATATTCCATATCAATTAGCGTTTATCTTGTAACTGTGTAGTATATAAACACAGACATAGGGTTTACACTATAAGTGTTGTAATATTCAAGAAGATTATTCATTGTAACCCTAGCAGCTCTCATGATATTTGTTCATCACTGAGAGGTAACAGTTCCATACTGTAACAGAGTTTATTGTTTCAATAAAGTTTGTTTTCTGTTACTTAAGATATTAAAGTTCGATTTGATTGTATTATACACTGTATTCACCCCCTCTACAGTGTGTGTGACCTAACATGAGGAATCCGTCGAAGTGGAACTCGAGAATGACTGTTTCATGCCCAATTTTCCCGAGATAGATGATAGTAGTGATGACATGGATAGTTACATGCAGGATGTTGATGAACTAATTCAACTTTCTTGAAGTATTTTTATTTGTACTTTCAATTACTATACTTTGTATGAACATGCATAATAACTTTGGATTGGTTCTGTTATTTATTTTCAGTTCTTGATTGTTGGTTGATTTGCTTGTTGCATCTGGTTTGGTTGGTTTTCCTTGTTGCCTTTGGTTTGACACGTTTGCCTTATTTCTGGTAATATTTTTTTAAAAAATCACCAGAGTAAGACAACGGTTTTATCGGTTAGCCCATTGTCTGAAAGTATAATCTACAATATAGAAAAACACTTGTATGTCGTTTTTAATTCAGACAATACTTATACTTGTACGTCGTTTGACACCATCTTAAATTACCAACAGAAAAAACACTTGTTTCATTTTTACAACTGTTAATTGAGACGTTGTCTCAATATCTTTCAGACATATCATTTGAAAACCGTTGTGCAAACTTACTCACTTGCACAACATGAAGTTAGAAAGTGTTGTATGCCTCTAAGAACTAGACAATGGATTTTAAAGCGTTGTGGTAATGCTATAAGTTTGTCATTCACACAACACCAGGTTTATGAAAAGATTTGTCTGACTTGTTTTACTAGGCAACATTTTTGTTTTTCTTGTAGTAATATATATCAGCCAACACCTGTTTTTTGGTTTTTGAAAAACTGTTGTATAAAAATTCTGGGCAACACTTTTTTGGTTAAGCGTTGTCCGATGGGTGTTGTATGATCGCATTTTTCTTGTAGTGTATTAATATGAGATTGAACACTAGTTACAAGTACTATTCAAACCATTGGTTGATTGTCAAAATAACAAATAAAATAAATTTATTTTTTTCTAAATTTTTTATCATATCACTAAAATATATAGATCTTGACATCCGTACGGTTGGATCATTCATGATTTTTTTTTTAAAAAAAATCAAAACATCAATATGGGACTAAATAGAAGTATTGGTCAAACCATTGGTTCATGTTATAATAGTAAACCAGATATGTTTATTTTTTCAAATTTTTTTATTATATCACTTAAATATATAGATATTGACATTCTTACGGTTGGATCTTTTATAAATAATTTAAAAAAATCGAAACGCCAGTCAGGGAATAAATACTAGTTAAAAGTAGTAGTTAAATCACTTGTTAATTATTAAAATATCAAATTAAAAAATTCATTTTTAATATATGATTTTTTTCAAATTACTAAAATATATTATTTGACATTCATCTGGTTCAATTATTTAAAATTATTTATAAAAAATCTGAATAAAATTCATAATAATCAAATATATATAAAATATATATATATATATATTATATATGTATTTTTGTGTTAGATCGAGCTCGTTTTCTTAACGAACACATTTTTGTGTTCGAGTTCGAGCTTATCTCTTCTCATCACAGATTTTGATTTCGATTCTCGCTAATCCCAAAATTTATTAGAACAAATACTAATTTGTAAGGTATATAAAACAAATTAGTAGAGAAAAATAACATTATTTTACAATTGCATGATATAAAAAAAAAAGGTGTGTTTTTGCTGCTGAGAGTGGTGATCGTGTTGAAGTAATTGAAAGACTGACTCCTCTTAATGCCTTTGCCCGATCTTGTTACTGTTTTCGTAGTCAAAATCCTGGTAAGAATGAACATGTTTCACCTAGTGAGGGAAGATGCTCTGTTAGTAAAATCGTTTTAAATGTCAGTTCCTCTTCCCAAACTCCTTCTGTAGATGAAGTTGTCAGGCCTTATCGTGGGGCCAAATTTGAGTCTAATGAATCTTTTAATCATTCTAGTTTATACTTGAGGAGCCCCTTGGATTTAGATATGTTGTCGAAGCATTGTCCTTTCTCCAATGGTTATCTTGTCCTTCCCCGCGCGTATATATGCACACCTTCTCACCCGGGTCGCCACGCCATTCCTGATTTGTATTTTAAGTATGGTTTTAATCTTGAAAAACCACCCTTTTTACCTTTTTTTATTTTTGAGGCGTTTGGTTGTGGTTTGGATCAGTTAGAACCTAATGTTATTCTTCAAATCAACGGGGTCATAACTCGGTGTCATGAAATAGGTCAGTTTCCCACCATTGACTTGTTATTCTCCATATTCTGCGTGAAGAGTACTAGAGTCCATCTTTATTTTAATAAGAATGAGGGTTGTCGAAAGTTTGTTGAGGCTCCTGGGTCGAACTCTGGGTGGCTTGTCATGTGGGCGTGGTATGAAGGGCATGACTTAAGTCGTATTGGACCCTAGCAGCCTTTGTTCATGCCCGTGTGAGGTCGGTGAACCGCCTATGCTCCAAGACGTTTGAGAAGCTGTTAACTTTTCTTGGTTTTTCTGTTAGATACCAGCCTGAGGATTTTATAAATACGGAATTTCTGAGTAGTCATTATTATAAGATCTACTTTTATTGTTTTGCCATTCTATGCAACTACTTTCCCTTATTTCATTCTAATCCTTAACATATGTTTTTCTTTTTGTAGTAGTTAGACCTGATCTTCGCTATTTATTTGTTTGGTTTATGAAGATGCCTACCATGACTACTGAGGAGTTTCTTGCCCGTCAATATAATTTTATTAAAAAGTTTCTTTTGTCATTTCAGCCCTTTGGGGGCTTGCGGAGTCCTCTTTATTTTGTGTTTGTGTTGGAGCTTTTTTCCTTGGAGTTCTGATTTCTTGGAGGTAAATTTGGTCGATGTAAATTGAAAGAGACGGAAAATATAACTTATATGTACTTGTCAATGAATGAAGATGAATTAAAATATAGTGTTGTTCAAAAGATTTTACTACCCATAAGAATATAAGATTTTTTGCAAAAAAACATAATATGAAATGATGTTGTTTAAAAATCGGTCTAGGCGGGCGGCCGCCGAGGCGGAGCCTAGGCGTTAGGCGGTGGTAAAACGCCCCGACTCGGACCTAGGCGGTGATTTATGCATTTTTTCAAAAAATCGGGTCAAAATCGGGATTATGCGGGCTAGGCGGTTAAAAATTGGTCCTACGCGGTCTAGGCGGAAAATAATTTTAAAAAGTATTTATTTTTACCTTTTTATAATTTAATTTATTAATTTCATAATTTCACATAATATCATGTCAATTTCTTATATAAAGTATTGGTAAGAAGTAACAAGCAATCAAATATATCCACTTTCTCACTTAAAATATAAAATTAACATATTATAATCAATTTAAATGTGTGAATTAAAATATATTAATATAGTAAACTCAATAATTAGTGTAAATAACGCATGTCAACTGTGTAGATATTGTTTAATATCATTCTAATTTCTTTTTTCAAAGAAATAATTGACATATAGATCATTATATAATTATCAAAATTAAAAATAATATTTTTATTTTTCCGATTAATTTTCCGATTAATCGGTCCAATTAATCTCCGACTTGCTGATTAATCTCTCGAAGGTACCCTCACCACCCTGGCACGCCTAGCGATTTCTGGAACACTGCTTGTAGCGTAACTTAATAACTTACAGTGAGGTTTTTGTTGCGAAGATTTTACGGGTAAAATATTTTGACGTGAATGATATTTCATGCATTCAAAATTGGAGTTTAATCGAGATGTGAGAGACGATAGGTGTCTGAACTGATGACCTTTGTGACCTTGTAGGGTGCTTTCCAAGGTGGGGACATTTTCCTAAGTATTGAACGTGTTGCAGTTGCGGCTTCCCTTAACACCAGACTATTCATTTTAAAACCTCTTGGTTTAATTTTGGCATCGTAGAGATCAACGACCTTTTCTCGGTATTTACCTAATTTGAGCTATATTGAGTCAATGATATCTTCAAGGAGATCATTGTTCAGGAGCAATATTTCTTCAAAATACGTATATTAAATTGTTTGATCCTTAAAGATTTTGGTGCTTATTTCCATGGGTAGAACTGCCTCAATACAATAGGCCATTCTGAATGGTGTTTTACATGTGGAGGCCTTTGGGGTAGTCTAGAGACTTCATAACACGTTCGGGAGTTCATCAACCTTGTTTTTTAGCTTCATCAATATCATTTTTTTGAACTTGTAAGATGGCTTTGCTTGTGATTTCCACTTGGCCATTCGCCTGTGGATATGTTACTAAAGTTTTGAGATGTTGTATTTTAAGCTTTACGAGAATGCTCTTCTATTCTACACCGGTAAACTGAGTTCCATTTTTGTTGATGACTATCATGGGGACCTTAAACTTGAAAACTATGTGCTCTATTAAAAAATGGATAACATTAATTTCTTTAAACTAGCTAGTGGTTTTGCTTCCACACACTTTGTGAAGTAGTCTACTGCAACAATAATGTGTTTGCACTGCTTGGAACTTTTTGGGAGTGGACCCATGAGGTCAATATCCCACGTGTAGAATGAGCAGGGGGTAGTAGTGGGGTTGAAGGACATATAGGTCATGTGGTTCATAGAGCTAGACAGCTGACATTGCTTGCATTGCTTCATTTACTCCTCATAGTCCTGCCACAACGTGGGTGAGAAAACAACATGTCACATAATTTTTAAAGCTATGTTTTTTCTGGCTAAATGATCTCCATAAATCCCTGAATGGACTTCATTCATGATGTTCTTTGATTCATTTGTATCGATGCATCTGAGAAGTGGCTCAATAAGAGCTCGTCTAAAAAGCTTTTTGTCAATGACGCAATAGTGCCTTGTTTATATTGCTATTTTTTTAGCTTTTTCTTGTCACTTTCATCGAGTGTCCCTTAGATAAATTTATTTAGAATTCTCGAATCATCTTAACTTGTTATGCAGTTGATGTCCATCTGTAAGATAGAGGGGTGGAATACCACTTTAAAATTGTTCGGTCCTTAATACAACTGTAGAGGGGGGTGAATACAGTTTATGCAGACAAATTGAATTAAGTACTCAACAGGATAAACAGTTTTGTATTAATTAATAAAAACTGATTACAAAACTAATCTCTCAAAGGATAAATAGATATCCTTGAGAGCTGCTTGGTTACATAAAAGATGTATCAATACGCGACACATAGAGTGTAAACCTAATATATGCTTATATACTGCACAACTACACAATCAATTAGGCATTCTATTCTATTACAATAAGGAATCATAAAACATATTCATGTATTGTTACAAGAAGTAAAGTCCTATATTTATATGTATTCTACAAATCCTTTCCTTCTTCGATATCTACGGGCTTTCAGCTGAAGTGACCAAATGCTGATGTCCACTGATCAGCAAATGCTGATAACAAATGATGATGACATCACCTTCTGCTAAACTCTGATATCAAATACTGATAACAAACTTTGATGGTTTATATGCTGATATCATCAATTTTTTCTAACAGACGTAGATGGGGTATGTAAGCTTTGGGGTATATGAGGTATTGATCTTAGTCAACACATTTTCCCAATGATTTACTAACCCGTCGATGTTGTTGATGGTCCACGAGGTGAAAGTTGTAAAATTATTGAGGTGTTTAAATGTATGCTTCCAATTTTTCTTTGATTATCTTGAATTCTCCCATAGCCTCTTTTACTACCAACCGTGAATCGCTAAATATGTCGACGACTGAAACTTCTAAGTGATGAGCTAATTTGAGGATTATATAAGCCCTTCATATTATGACTCATTGTTGGTTTTGGGGAAAATGTACTTCACGACCTGTTTGATGACGAAGCCCTTTTGGATGGTGAAGATGACCCATGTTCCTCCATCTTGTGAGGTGGATGAGCCATCTGTAAACAAGATTCATGCTTTGTCATCTGTGTTAGAGATTATCTCGTCTGGTTCTGAATTGGAGAATGTGCATTCTTGAATAACTTCAAATAGTGCTTGAGATTTCATTTTCGTTCTTTGTTAAAACTCTAATTGGAACTTGCTTAATTCTATTTTCCATGAAGTGAGATTTCCCGAAATGTCAGGCTTTTGTAGAACTTGGTGAAGTATTTGACTGTCATGACAATTTAAGGTGTCCTTGGAAATGCTACCTCAACTTTCTGCTGGCGAAGACCAATGCATACATGAGTTTCTCGATGTTGGAGTATCGTGTTTCAGATTCTTGTAGGGTATGACTTGTGAAGTATACATGTTTTTTTATATGAGTTCGCCTTTTTGACGAGCACTGAAGCTACTTTGAGGTTAGCTGATGACATGTGTCACTTGAATTGCTCATATGGCGATGATTTGGACATGATTGGAGAAGATGTGAGGAAATCTTTTCTTTTATGTAGGATTTGTTCACATTCTTTTGTCCAATTAAAAGAGTTGCACTTCAATGTTTCTTTAATTGCCTCATAAATTGATAGTCATTTCTTTGATGATTGGGGGGATGAAACATCTCAAAGCTGATATAGACCCCATGAAGTGCAACTCACACAAGTGAACAGGTATAAGTTTTTCACTCAAATTCAGTCAATGTACATGTTCTACCATATGCCTCATTTTCCATCAAATCTCCACTACTTTTTATATATGCATACATGAATCAAAAGGTCTTTGATAAAGGTCGTAATGAAGTTTAGATACATGTAGGATATCAAGGAATTAGGCCAACAAATGGCTAAACTTGATAAACTAATAGAGCATATTATTCACTTTTAATTAAAGCACTAAACATAAAAATTCAATCATGTAAAATGTGATAAATCTCTCACAAGCATTAAATTTTAAAGCACATACAACCCTTGTACTTCTTCATTTTCATATTATAACAAGAAATGAACACAAAATTGATCTTGTTTTTTTCCTTTTTTTAAACTCAAGTAATTCTTCAATAATCAAGGGCAGTGAAAAATCACCAAGTAAATGCACTTAATACCAGCACATCCATGGACCGTCCCTTTCATATGACATTGTATTTACCACCCATTGATCTCAAAGGAGTACAATATGTAAATGATGAATGTCACACAACCAACAAAATCGATGATAAAGAATGTATCAATCGTATATGAGGCTCAAATCCTCACAAGGTGATAACATGCTAGACTGACTAAAATTAACTAAGAAGCAACTCAAGTTTTCAAATTTTCACTAGCACACAAAAGGAATTATCAAACATCAAATGTTTTTCACGGATAGGACACTCAGAATTAATCATACAAAATTAGTCTCCACAGTGGGTACTTATCCATGCTAATATGCTTTTAAGATAAGGTTATTATATACAAAGAGTTTTTTTTGGATTTTACAATATTTATATTTTTTGAATTAAAAAATAATAATATTGAGAACGCATCCCCAAACTTATGTAGATTATTGTCCTCGATGAACAAATATGAAAAAAGAAAAGAGAACAAAATTACTAAAAAATTATAATGGAATACAATATTATAATAATGATAACTAACACAATCTTAAAAAATACAAAATAAAAAAAAATATTATACATAGAAAAGTAAGAAACTACCCCTAGTGCTGAAGCACGAAGTTCTGTCTAGAAAAATAATTAAGAATGTGTGGCCTTTAACTTAAATTCCAGAACTCAACTTCATTTGATAAGGAATGTTATGCACATATTTACTCAAAAAGATAATGTTACACAAGTGGTTGGCATGTGCAAATGGAATCCATGCTCCCTCTCAAGGTCATGGGTTCAATTCCCTTGGCCTGGGAGATGGGACCAGGGTGCTGATGTGCATACAATGCGGTGGCTGAGTAAGATGCTGACGTGACGTATGAATGGTAGAGAGTTGATGGCGATGGCTGAGCAGCTTATTGGTGAAGTGAAGGAAAACTTGAATTGGGCTTAGCAAAAGTTACAAATTGGGATGGTTTGGAAGTGTGCACCGAGGTGCGTCTTCATAGAATTAAATCAGAATTGAAGAACAATGAACTCGTACACCATGGGTAGGTTCATCGCAGCGAGGCGTGTGACAGGCCTCTTTGCAACATATAATTAAACCATAAATTCTAAGAATCAGAGATGATATGCACCGTGGGTTGGAAGTGTGTACCGAGGTGCGTCTCCATAGAAATAAATCAGAACTGAAGAATAATGATCTCGTACACCATGGGTAAGTTCATCCCAACGAAGCACGTGACATAATATCAAGCAGTTACAAAACTATGTAAATTATCATGCTTCCGGGGGATGTCGCATCGTGGGGTGTATATGCTGCACTAAGGGTACGAATATAGTAAAAAATTCACAAGAAAATCTCCACCTCAGAGCTAAAAATTTTACCACAAATTTTGTTTATTTTTTTCACAATCTTAAAAAAATTGCAAAATTATCAAACAAAAATTTTCTAATTCCCGAAACACTTCACACAAAATTATCACGATACCCTATAGGAGTAAAATTTAAAATCTAAAATAAAAAAAATACAAAAAATGAGATGGATATTATGTACCTTATAAACTCATGGGCTGCCTCCCAAGAAACACCGTCGTTAACGTCATTTAGCCGGAAGTTACTGAATTGAATCATGGCGACTTCAACTAATAGTAGGATTTCCCTTATGAGAAGGAACATCCACATAATTCTTGATGTCCTTCTTGCTAAATTTTAGTAAATTTGTACCATCCATCTTCACATCAATTCTTTCACTCACCGGCTTTGTATTTTTTCGTCTCTTCTTTACACCTCTAAGGTGTTTCTTCCTCTCAGTCAATTGATTCTCTTCTACCTCATCATCATTGTTCCAGCTTATCAATATATTATCATGACAAACCTCAAAAAGAACTAATTCAACATTCAAAAGCACACATATTTTAAATATGGTTGAAGTTTTTCGAGCTTTGCGTTTGAGAGATCTCGAACGAGAGATTTTTCAGCCTTGGGCTTCTCAAGCACATTAAGACACTACGCCATAGATGACCTAACCTTACATTTGAGCAGGGATATTACCTTATAGTATTTTATAATAAGTATGGAATTTTCACCCTATGTCAACACCTACACTTGGCCGATTACCAAAATAATAAATTTATGTTGCCAAAACCCACTAAGGTGTTAAGAAGATTAACACCAGAGAAAATATTTCTATAAACTATAACCTAAAATATATTTTTTAACTATTTAACTTAAAATTGTTGTTTTTTTAAAAATAATTGATTTGAATAAAATAATTTTTGAACTTTTCTTGATAGTGTGAGTCCGAAAAATAAATTAATCATCCACATCTTATAAATTTTAAAATATATTATTTTAATATAAAATTTATGAATATTAAAATATCTTTAATAAATTGAAATATTAAAATTTACTTAGTATAATAAATAATAATTTTTTTATTAAAATCGCCAAAGCATTTACAATTAAAATTAAGAGCATGTAATAAATAAAAATTTTAACAAATTAACTAAACTTAATATGATTTTAAGAATAACTATAGTGTGTAGAATATATAAAATATTATTGTATTTATAAGTTTTTGAAGAAACTAAAAGTGAATGAAAAAATGGGCCAAGCAGCTATGGAGCCCTACAATTCTAGTTCAATATTTTCTTCTATTTCAATGGTGGCACATTATAATGTCTTATACGGGAGTGATGTTAATTAAAATTAAGGTTATGGTCAAAAACTAATTCATTGTGAGACACAACTTACCTTCTCAGCCTTTCTGTGAAGATCAAATGTATCTGGTTATCTTCCTCCATACAAATTAATACTGTGATACCTAGCGCCTCTAACACTTGCTAGAATTAAGCAGTTTTGAATTCATGATGTGCGAAAACAGTTATAAAATTAGAACTAATCGAGAAAAAAGTTAACACCATCCATTGTCTACAAGTTTGGCGTATACAGTTAAACCTCGATAAATATATTTATTTATTTAACAAGATTAAAAATATATGTGATTTTATAACTATTTCAAAATCAAACACCACAACACAAGAATATTTAGTCAAAAGAGTACGTTTATTTAACAAGGAAAATCTTTTTGGTCAAAAGAGTACGTTTCCTCTCAGTTATCTCCCTGCCCACTCTCTCTCTCTCAATTATCTCTTTCAGTTATTCTTTGTTAGATATATTTGAGATGTCGTTTATAATATGTTTCATGTTTAGTTTTCAGATCTTAACAAACAGGAAATATCAGTACTTAATGGAATCAGTACTTACTGGAAGTCAGAACTTAAGGATATCAGAACTTAGATTATCAGAAGATAAATATCAGAAGATGGATATCAGAACTTAAGTACGAGAGGACTAACAGTTAAGGAAGGAAGCTGATTTACAGGAAAGAAGATCAAGACTAATACAAAAGAAGATATGCATAGAAAGAGTTAGAAGATAAGAAGACTTGTATAAGATATCTAATTAATATATTTTAGGAGATAGAATTATATTCCATATCAATTAGAAGTTATCTTGTAACTGTGTAACATATAAACACAGACATAAGTTTACACTATATGTGTTATCATTATCGAGAAGATCATACATTGTAACCTAGCATCTCTCGCGATATTTGTTCATCACTGAGAGAACAGTTCCATTGTAACAGAGTTTATTATATCAAATATATATGTTTACCATTACTTATGTTCAAAATCGATTTGATTGTATTCTACACTGTATCCAACCCCCTTCTACAGTGTTGTGTGACCTAACAATTGGTATCAGAGCCTATCTGTTGATACACATACAGTAAAGATCCAAACAATCATGTCTGAAGAAGCAGAAAATCCAACCAAGCCCACCAAAACTGAAGAAACTAAAAACACTCAAATCCATAGTCGATATGAGACTATTAGGGTCCCCACACTAAGACCTTCTGAGTATCCCATATGGAAAGTGAAGATGGCTGTATTTCTGGAAGCTACTGATCCAGAATACCTTGATAGAATTAATGGAGGACCGTATAAGCCAACCAAGCTCTCTGTTGTAGTTGTAGATCAGCCAGCAAAGACCATACCAAAGGAGAAAAGTGATTATATAGCTGAAGATATCTCATCCATTGCCAAGGATGCAAAGGTAAGGCATTTGCTGCATAGTGTCATTGATAATGTCATGTCAAACAGGGTAATTCATTGCAAGACTGCAAAGGAGATATGGGATGCTTTGGAGACAAGATGCCAGGGAACTGATGCAATCAAGAAGAATATGAGGACTATACTCACTCAAGAGTATGAGCACTTTGACTCAAAAGCTGATGAGTCATTAACTGACTTATATGATAAGTTTGTCAAACTCTTGAATGATCTGTCACTGGTGGACAAGGAATATGATCTTGAAGATTCAAATCTAAAATTCCTTTTAGCTCTTCCTGAAAGTTGGGATTTGAAGTCTACTACTATAAGAGATAACTATGCTCTTGATGAAACTACTCTTGATGAAATTTATGGTATGCTCAAGACTTATGAACTTGAGATGGATCAAAAAAGCAAGAGATATGGGAGAAAGTCAAGGACAGTTGCTCTTAAGGATGAGGAGGAATCCCCAAAGTGGCTGTCTCAAAGAAAGGCAAATGAAAAGCTCTCATCACAAAGTCTGATTCAGAATCATCAAGTTCTGATGATGATGATTCAGAAACTGAAAGTTTACCTGAAATAGATGTTGATGAAGAGATGATGAAATTGTGTGCTCTTATCGTGAAGGGTATCACAAAGATAGCCTACAGGAAATTCAGAAGGGGGAAAAACTTTTTCAAGAAAGGTGGAAGTACTGATAAGAAAGGGTTCAGAAAGTATGATGGCAAAAGTGCAAAGTCTGACAGAGGAGACAACTCAAATGTCAAATGCTACAATTGTGTTGAAAGAGGCCACATATCTCCTGACTGCAAGAAAGGAAAGAGTGACAAAGGCAAGGCACTTGTCACAAAGAAGAAAAGTTGGGAAGACTCTTCAGATTCTAAAGATGAGGTGAATTATGCTTTAATGGCAAATGCTGATGGCAGCCCTGAAACTGCTGAATTAAAGGTACCTCAAACAACTTATGCCTTTCATACTGATGATATTACTGAGTTGAGATTATATCTTAAAACCATGTTTATTAGCTACAGAGATCAAACTTTAACATGTGAAAGATTAACTTCTGAAAATCTTGCTTTTAAGAAAAGGAATGATTTTTAGAAAAAGAGTTAGTTATGTTTCATCAAACTCAGAAAGAAAGAGATGATGCTTTTTATGTTAGAGATGAATTGCTAAAATTGAATAAATCTCTAAAACCTGAGTTAGAAAAAGAAAAAGAGATTATCAGGACTTGGACTAACTCTGGCAGAATAACTCAGAATTTATTAAGTACTGGAAACTGGAAAGAGGGCTTAGGTTATGGAGATGATAAAAGTGAAAAAGGAACTAAATAAATTGAGCCAATTGTTGTTAATCAAACTGTTAAGCTAAAGGTAAATCCTATTAAGTTTATAGCTAAAATTGTAAAGTCTGATTCTAAACAGATGAAAGAGTCTGTGACAAAAGTTAAGTAGAAGTCAACTTCTGACAAATTAGAAGAGGATAAAACAGCTGAAGTCAACATAGGCTTAATGACAAAGAAGCAGCTTAAGCATAAGCTGAAAGAATTAAGGAATGTCAACAAGGTTAAGGCGGCTAGGAAAAATAGGAATGGAAAGGAAAGTGTGAATAAAAGCAATAATTATATTCATGTTCCTAATGCTCCTAGAAAGAAATATTATAACTGTGGAAACTCTAACCATCTTGCTTCTTTTTGCAGGAAGAATAAGAATATAAACTCTTTACCTCCTAAGTCAGGAGTTAAGAGCCAGATTGTTAGGTTTAAGCCACAAAATCCTTGTTTTCATCGTGGAAGTTTATGGCATTCCATTTATACTTGTAAGGAATATCATAGTTTATACTATGATTATTATCAAATAAAACCTTCTTTGAAGAAAGTTGCTTTAATTCGTTCTAGTGTAAAGTCTGATACAAAGTCTGATCTAAGTTCTGATAAACAGCATGTTAGCATAAAATCTGATATTAAATCCGCTGCAAATGCTAACAAAATTAAAAAGGCCAAAGGATCCAAACAAGTCTGGGTCCTTAAAACTAACCATTAGTGGTCTTTGTGATTGCAGGGTAACAGGAAAAACATCCTAGTACTGGATAGTGGATGTTCAGGAAATATGACTGGAAATAAAGCCCTGCTCTTAGACCTTATGGAGAAAGCTAGCCCATGAGTTTCTTATGGAGATGGCAACATGGGAAAAACTCTGGGATATGGCAGTATTAATCTTGGGAATGTCATCATTGAAACAGTAGCTCTTGTCTCAGGACTTAAACACAATCTGCTGAGCGTGAGTCAAATCTGTGACAGAGGTTATCATGTGGATTTCTTTGAAGAACACTGTGAAGTTGTAAGCAATTCTACAGGCAAAGCGGTTCTGAAAGGTTATAGGCATGGTAACATTTATGAAGCCAGACTTTCAACAAGTTCGGATGGTTCTGCAATTTGTCTATTGAGTAAAGCATCAATTGAAGAAAGCTGGAATTGGCACAAAAGACTCTCTCATTTAAACTTCAACAACATAAATGAGCTTGTAAAGAAAGATCTTGTGAGAGGACTGCCAAAATCAGTATTTGCTCCTGATGGCCTTTGTGATTCATGTCAAAAGGCAAAACAAAGAAAATCTTCTTTCAAGAGAAAAACTGAGTCATCAATTCTTGAGCCTTATCACCTACTGCATGTTGATCTATTTGGTCCAGTCAATGTCAAGTCTATTGCAAAGAAGAAATATGCTATGGTTATAGTGGATGAGTTCACAAGGTACACTTGGGTGTATTTCTTGCATAAGAAGAATGAAACTGCATTTACTCAAACTGATCATGTTAGACAGCTGGATAAGTTGGTCAAAGATTCTGTTAAAATTATAAGAAGTGATAATGACATTGAGTTCAAGAATTCAATCATGGAAGAGTTCCGCAAAGAGCATGGAATCAAACATGAATTTTCTGCACCTGGAACTCCACAACAAAATGGAGTTGTAGAAAGAAAGAACATAACTCTCATTGAAACTGCACGAACTATGCTTGATGAAGCAAAGCTGCCAACCTACTTGTTAGTCCCTTAAAAATATGACAAGAATTACAGAAGGGGGGTTGAATGGAATTCTTGAAATTTTTTCTTACAATAAAAATGTTCTAACTCGAATATATATATAAGTGTGAATTCATTAGCACAATGCGGAATAGTTACTTTAATGAATCAAATCACAAGTAATTAAAAATAAGAGTCTTTAAAAACTTTCTGGTGGATTTGAATGATTCCACCAGAGATATATATTATATATCGAGAGAACCCTGTGTGCAAAATGCTCACAGCTGCTTATAATAATTGAACAACTAAGAGTACAGAGAAATGCTAAGAATTCTGCTTACAAATATTTCTCTGCTATGTTGCTTAGTTCGATAGTTTCTTAGTTGTTACTTCTTGGTTTATATATCACCAAGATTATAAAGTAATGAGGCATGATAATAAAACAAAAACTATCTACTCTCTTACAATGCTACTTCATTACTCTATTCCAGCATCTTTGAATATCTTCATAATAGCATGGAAATGGCAATGCTTCTTTGTTCTCGAAAACCCAGTTGAATAGGCTAGCATATTCCATTTGCATCCACTCGACGCATGTGACTGTGTTGTCACTGTCAACAAATATTTGAATTCTTTATCCGTCGGGTTCATGATCATCCGTCGAGTTATTGATCATCCGTCGGGTTGTCTAGTTGATCATCCGTCGACTTTATTGTAGTTTATCCGTCGGGTAGCAATCTGGTACTTGACTTCATTTCATTTATGCAAAATTACAAGACATCATCTATGTACAATTAATCAACCTATTCTGCATATCTAGTTAAAGTCAATATGACTTGAATACTACTTACAGAATCTATACAATGGTGTATGCAGAAATGTGCTACACACTTATTGTCACATAAGCTACTAACTCGGTGGATAATAAGTCATCATCCGTCGGGACTATAATGAGTCATCCGTCGGGACTATAAATCTTATCCGTCGAGTGCTACATAATTTCACTAAGTAAAATCTACCAAGGTGTTTTGTTCATGAAATCATCAAGTACACAACATATACACGACAATCTCCCCCAATTTATGTCCACTGGAATTGTAGCCATAAATTAAGAGATACTTGATGATAACAAAACACCCTAAAAATACAACTTTAAAAAGAAAGTAGATATTACTGAAAAGTGCTTCAAATAACAAAATGTACAAAGTTTTGCTCACAGTCATTTTCAAGGTGCTCCTCTAGTCTGAGCAGATATATCTAGTTCCTTGAAGGTCTGGATCTCGTTCCAAGCTTTCTGTTGTTTTCTTCAATCTGATTTTGCAGCTGCCTGTAGAATTCCAGTTCATCAGATTCTGAGAGATTTAGCTTTCCTTGCATTTCCAAAAGAGTCTCATTGCTGGAGATGCTCAATTGGTCTTCTAATTTGAAATATCTTCTCACACCTTTGTCATCCATGAACTCCATCAGCGAGTAGGGCCTTAGATGCACTCTTCTCCCTGTATAAGGGATAAATAGAGTCTTTGGAAGTGCATCTTTTGCTCTAACACTCCTTAGCTCTTCAATCTTCTTCAGTATCAATCTTCTTGCAGTAATGTTGAACCCAAAGTTCTTCTTGAAAGATGAATAAACTTTAATCAGTAAAGCTTGGCCTTCTTGAAGGATCCTGTGAAGTAGCCACTGAATCTCCTTTCCCCCTTTGTACTTGAACACTAACCTTTCAGGAAGGTTTCTGTATGCATCAATTCCTCTCACTTCATCTAGTTCATCTAGATAGAGGTTTAGATCAGAAAATTCTTTGATGTCACACAAGTACATGTAATCTCCCTTATTGACTTTAGATTGAGCTTTGACTAGAGATTTGGATTTGAGAGGTGACAGCTTCACTTTCTTGACTGCTCTTGACTTTGTTCTTCATGGCTTGCTAAGGATTGGTAGATTGAATTCAGGAATTGGTATGTTCTCCCATTCTATTGGCTCATCCTTGGACACAATAGGTTCACCATAAATATTCCTGTAGGGATCCACCACCCTGATATCTTGAAATACCACAGAGGGCTTTGATGCTTGAGTTGTAGATGGTGTGGATTCCTTAGGAAATTGATCTTCCAATTCCTTGTCAACAATATCCAGTTTACTTTTAGTTCTTTTAGCCAAATCCTTGATTCTTGGAGATTTCTTCTGTTGTTCAACTTGCTTCTTTGATTCAGTAATTTCAGATGGCTGAACAGGAATTTGTTGTGATGGCATCCTTAGCTCTCATCATAGACTGTGTGGTATGCACCAAATTCAGCATCCTTTCTGCATTGTCATTGCACTATTCAGCTAGAAGTTGATAAGCTGGAACAGGGTGAGTAAATGCCTCAGCATCAAGGGAAGTGGAATCTATAACAACTTTAGGATGCTGAGATAGTCCTTCCCTGTCTGCATCCTGGACATTCATTGACTCACTAGCAATGACATCCATCCTTATTGCTCCAGTACCTGCATTTCTCTCGTTTTCTCTCTTTTATTGCATCAGGGTCTCACCCTGGCTCCCCCCTCACACCCACACCTTCACCTACTAAGGTGGGACTCCTCTCACTCTCTTTTGCCAATCCTGAAGAAATGGATTGCATATTGTCACTCAATTCCTCTCCTTTTTCCTGGGAGCAACCCAGACTCTCACCCAAAATACTCTTATCTCTCAATCCTAAGAGTGATTGTACAACCACTAAATCTTCTGCACTTGAAATAAGTGAAGTTTGAAGCTGTGCAGAGATACTCGACGAATGAGTGATATCCATCGCGTGAGTGGATTTTCTATCCGACAGATAACTGCTGTCAAGCTTATCCGTCAGGATACAATCACTACTCGACGAATGAGCAATATCCGTCGAGAGAGTAGAAATGAATGAGTTGGGAATGGAAACTATTATTGACTCTGTGCTGATTGAAGTTATTTTGGGCACAGATGATACAACAGTTCCTGAAAGAATTGGCAAGTAAGCCAACAAAGTTAAAGAAGGGGAATCAGGAATTGATGTGTTTATCATATCCACATCCATAGAATTTGTTGGTGAGTTTGGTGTTTGAGGTGCTTCTATAACTAGAGATTTTGGCTGTGACTCCACATTTATTGGAGCCACATCAAACTGAATTTGTGAAGGTGCAGTGACTGTGTCTGTTGCACCGGTTTGCACTGTGTGTGTACCCTATGCATCCCCAAAGATTTTTGATTTCTTCTTTCTCGCATAAGATTCGGGTGAGCTTGTGTCCCTAACCCTCTTGGCATGTGCTCTTGGTTGAGAGCTTTGTTCAATAAATACATCCTTTTGGGAGGATGCAGTTAGAAATGAGCTTTTATCCTTTTTAAGCACTACAGTTTGTTGGGAAACTGCAGTGTGGCTAGGCTGGGATCCACTCAACTCTCCAACCTTATTCTTGGGGTTTCTTTTATGTTCACTGCTTCCCTCACCTAACTTATCCTCCTTCACACTTCCCTCTTCGGCTTTAGTGGATTTTGCAACTGGCATCTTTTGAGAGATACCAGAGGGGGCTTTCTTTGATTTGGATTTTGAAATAATTGTAGGTTTGGTAGCTTGGGTAGGCACCTGTTTGGTCATTGACACAGTTGCCATAGCCACACTAGAACTCAAAGAAATTGTTGAGGTTGGAATAGTTGTAGGGATAGATGAATTTACCTCACTTACCTGAGGTGCTTGCATTATAGGAAAATAGAACATTGGCACATCCTTGTGATGATTGGCCCTGTTCAAATCTGCAATGAGCCTTCTCTCTTGAACCCAACAATCTAATTTGTTGCTAGGGTTCTCAAGCACAATCTCGTCATAAAGGTGGTTAGCTAACATCATAAGAAATCTAGCATAATACACATTCTTACCTCTTTTATTTAACTCTCCTAATTTAAAAACTAACTCAAACAAGACAAGGTCACTAAAATTAAAATACTTATCTGTAACTAGCATGTATAGCATGTTAAGCATGGAAATATTCACTGAATCAAAATTACTGATCTTTCCTGAGAAAACCTTTGTAACTACATCACACATGAAACTCCATTCTTTCCTAAGACCCATTATCCTAATGTCACTCAGTTTGGAAGTAGGAAGTGCATAGTTCATGGAATTAAGCATATTGATTATATCAGTGTCAGTGTGTGGTGAGGCCACATTATCATCAGGAATTTTGAAACATGCTTTTATCACATCACTATTGATACATAATTCTTTACCTTTAATGGTGAGTGTGATGGTCTTATCTGTAGAGTTGTAGGTAGCAGTGGTCCACATCTCTTCAATAACTTCACAGATGATTGTGGGTGATTCCAGCATGGCGTAATTGAGCTTGCAATTCTTCACAAAATCCATCATCTTGTGATAATCACCAGAATGCTGAATACCCTTGTTCACTAGTGCAGTGAAATTGTTCTTCTCATAAATGAACCCAGTTTGAGACATAATCTTTACAACAGGTGCCATTGTTAGAGAATAAGAGCTTGAAGAGAAGAAGAGTAAGTGTTTTGAGAGAGAATGAAATTAGAGCAGTTGAATTGAGAATGATAAAAGAAAAGCGATTGAAATGAAATAAGCTTTTATACTATCTCAAAAATAACTAATTAAAATAATAAAGTAAAATAAAGTAACCAATAGAAATTGCCTAAAATATCCGTTTAAAAATAAATTGTAAAAATTCCACCCATTATCTATCGTGTTATGCTAACAAACTGTAAGTATACTCGATGGATAATGTATAGGGAATTAACGGCTGAGATTAAGACAATTCGACGGATGAGGATAAACTGTTATCCATCGAGACATAAAATATTCCAGAAAAAATAATTGATTTTTATTAGCAAATAATATACCGACGGATGATCAAACTCGATGGATAAAGATCATCCGTCGAGATGTAAATTTTGACTTAGCCAAATTTTCAACTATGACAGAAAAATCAATTAGATTTCTGGCTGCATTTCAACTAGCAAATTAACTCATATAGATTTAAGAGTAGTTAAGCATACCTAACTCACTTACCAACCTTGAAAAGGTGGATTCATCCAATGGCTTGGTTAAGATGTCTGCAAGCTGCTTCTCACTTGGAACAAAATGTAATTCTACAGTACCATTCATTACATGCTCCCTTATGAAGTGGTACTTGATATCTATGTGCTTTGTCCTTGAATGTTGTACTGGATTTTCAGTGATGGAAATTGCACTTGTGTTATCACAGAAAATAGGAATCCTCTCAACTTGCAAACCGTAGTCTATCAATTGATTTTTCATCCATAATATCTGTGCACAGCAACTACCAGCAACAATATATTCACCTTTAGCTGTAGAAGTAGAAACTGAATTTTGCTTTTTACTGAACCAGGACACAAGCTTGTTTCCTAGAAATTGACAGGTTCCTGTTGTACTTTTTCTATCAATTAGATCAAAACCAGAATCTCTAGGGTACCAAATGCCAAGTTTTGGTGTTCCCTTGAGATATCTGAAAATTCTCTTAATAGCTATTAAGTGAGATTCTCTAGGATCAGCCTAAAATCTAGCACATAAGCATGTAGTAAACATTATATCTGGCCTGCTAGCTATTAAGTACAGAAGTGAGCCAACCATGCCTCTATAACTTGAAATATCCACAAACTTTTCAGTAGTGTTTAATTCAAGCTTAGTTGCAGTGGCCATGGGAGTTTTTGCAGATGTGCAATCCACTAGATCAAACGTCTTTAAAAGATAAAAAATGTATTTAGTTTGACTAATGAATATTCCATCACTAACTTGCTTAACTTGTAAACCAAGAAAGTAAGTTAGTTCTCCCATCATACTCATTTCATACTTACTTTGCATCAGTTTGGCAAACTTTTTGCAAAGTTTCTCATCTGTAAAGCCAAAAATAATATCATCTACATAAATTTGAACAAGTATACTAGAGCCATTAACATTTCATAAAAATAAAGTTTTATCTACAGTACCTCTAAAAGTGATTTTCTAAAAGGAACTTTGATAAAGTGTCATACCAGGCTCTAGGTGCTTGCTTCAGTCCATAAACTGCTTTCAAAAGATAATAGACATGATCTAGAAAATTTGGATCTTCAAAACCAGGAGGTTGACTGACATAGACTTCTTCCTCCAAATCTCCATTTAGAAAGGCACTTTTGACATCCATTTGATAGACCTTGAAATTGGCATGGGCTGCATAGGCTAAGAAGATTCTGATGGCTTCAAGTCTTACAATAGGAGCAAATATTTCATCAAAATCTATTCCTTCTTGTTGACAATAGCCCTTAGCAACCAATCTAGCTTTGTTCCTGACTACTATGCCATTTTCATTCATCTTGTTTCTGAATACCCATTTGATGTCTATTGGATTCTTTCCTTTAGGCGTGGTCACCATCTTCCATACATTATTCCTTTCAAATTGGTTTAGCTCCTCCTGCATAGCTAAAATCCAATCAGGATCCAAAAAAGCTTCTTCTACCTTCTTTGGTTCTTCCTTGGAAAGAAAGCTACTGTATAGACATTCTTCTTGAGTTGCTCTCCTTGTTTGAACTCTATGTTAGATATATTTGATAATGTCATGGCTAATATGATTTATGTTTAGTTTTCAGATCTTACTTAAACAGGATAAATCAGTAGTTACTGGAAGTCAGGACTTAAGGATATCAGTACTTATAATTATCAGGAGATAATCATCAGAAGATGGATATCAGAACTTAAGTACTGAAGGACGTTCAGATAAGGACATCAGTTGATTAAAGGAAAGAAGATCGAGACAAACATAAGAAGAGATATGAATGAAGAAGGAATTCTATGAAGAATAGAATACTTGGAAGAAAAGATATCTGATTGATATATATTTTAGGAAGCAGAATTATATTCCATATCAATTAGCAATTATATTGTAACTGTGTAGTATATAAACACAGACATAGGGTTTACACTATAAGTGTTGATATATTCGAGAAGATTATTTATTGTAACCCTAGCAGCTCTCGTGATATTTGTTCATCACTGAGAGGTAACAGTTCCATACTGTAACAGAGTTTATTGTTTCAATAAAGTTTGTTTTCTGTTACTTGAGTTATTAAAGTTCGATTTGATTGTATATTACACTGTATTCACCCCCTCTACAGTGTGTGTGTGACCTAACAAGTGGTATCAAAGCCTATCAGTTAACGCACAAACAGTTTAAGATCCAAACACAATCATGTCTGACACAGAAACTCCAACTAAGCCCACTAAAACTGAAGAACCTCTAAAGACACAAATTCAAAGTCGGTATGAAACCATCAGAGTTCCCATATTGAGACCATCTGAATATGCCATATGGAAGGTGAGGATGGCCATGTTTCTGGAAGCTACAGATCCAGAATATCTTGATAGAATCAATGAAGGACCGCACAAACCAACCAAGCTCGCTGTTGCAGTTGCAGGTGAAGCAGCAAAGACTGTACCAAAGGAGAAGAGTGATTACACTGCTGAAGATATCGCGTCAATTGCTAAGGATGCTAAGGTACGACACTTACTGCATAGTGCCATTGATAATGTAATGTCAAACAAGGTAATTAACTGCAAGACTGCAAAGGAGATATGGGATGCTCTGGAAACAAGGTGTCAGGGAACTGATACAATTAAGAAGAACAGGAAGACAATACTCACTCAAGAGTATGAACACTTTGACTCAAAGGCTAATGATTCATTGACTGATTTATATGATAGATTTGTCAAACTCTTGAATGATTTGTCACTGGTTAATAAGGTGTATGATCTTGAAGATTCAAACCTTAAATTCCTGTTAGCTCTTCCTGAATGCTGGGATTTGAAGGCTACAACAATAAGAGACAACTACAATCTTGATGAAATAACTCTTGATGAAATTTATGGAATGCTCAAGACTCATGAACTTGAGATGGAACAAAGAAGCAAGGAGAAAGGAGGAAAGTCAAGGACAGTTGCTCTTAAGGCTAAAGAATAATCCCCCAAGGCAGCTACCTCAAGGAAAGACAAGAGTAAATGTAACACCCCCAAATCCGGGGTCGGGGATTCGGGTTGTCACGAGTTACATATCCCTTAACAACACTTAATCTTAACAATCAACCAATTACTGCGTACTGTGACCCCACAATACACACACACACGGCAAGTTATAGTCTCAGAGATGAATACCCAAAAAAATAACACAAGTCATTTTATTCCACATAATAAGCCATTACACCTCAAGAAGGTTCTGAATAAATTTACATTTCTTTGCCATTATTACAATTCATATTATACATAAGTCTGGTTCATCAATAGTTGAAAACCTAGCCTATTGGTAGCTCCTACCTCAGCTACGACAGCATCAACGCTTCCAGAAAACTGCGGAACATTTTCTAACCGCTTGCGAATTGGAAGCTTGGTCCTGTTCATCTTGTCTATCTGATGTTGTGTGATGAAAGAAAAAAGCAAGGGTGAGTAACAGGCCCACCAAAATAATATGTATAATGATTTACAATATATGAGCATTCTCATAGTACTCATGAAAGTCTTGGTCAAGAAGAAATGAACCAAGTTTGATATCTTACCGCGACCAAGTCACAAAATATTCAGTATATATGTTTATATACTTTTCAAAATCTTGGAAGTCCTCTTCCATGCATAATATACACAGAGTTCCAGTTTATAACTGTATAAAAATATCGTTGCAAGGTGATCTCATATATCTAACCTTGTCTCAACGTTGTTCTGAAAATCTTTAACATGCATAAGATAATCATTTACTAGATATAAGTTTAAAAGATGAAGTTACAAGATACTCCAATATACTTATATCTTTTCCGAATACTACTTGAACTACCACCGTTCAAGTTATAATTAGTTCATCCCATAGATTAAGCTACAAGACAAAACTTGTATAGAATCAATCTTTAAAATATCATCAAAATAAAATGAAGTTACGAGACACTTCATTTGATGCAAACATCATTTTGAAAGCTTGACCCTGCCAACACTCAACAATCGCCCAACCGTAGCCTTTCTATCGAGGTGCTTTAGGTAGTGTTGCAGAAATATCCAACTGGATGATGAACTCATTACGGGAGTTTGTCGCGCCAGGAAGACCACTTATGATGATCAGTCGCAGTAGTACAACCCCACCATTTTCTACATGTAGAGGAGAACCTGTCGGATTTACTTGTCAACCGAACACTGGACTCCTAAGGAATGGACCGTTTTAGCGGAACTTCCAGGCCATTTGGGCCAATATAACTAGGCTGGGCCGGCGCCACTCGACCACTTATGCCACTCCTAGTTCAGATGAAATCCATGACTCTAAAACGTAAGGCTCGTCCCCACTTTCCCCAAGTAGAAACTTGTTGATACGGCTCCACCAAGAAGTCGTATCTAGTTGGAAAGGAAAACTCACCGATATTTCCCAGGCGATGCCTGTTAATGGATTAACTTGTTCCAAGAATTTTACTTCCCGAGTATTGGGTAAGTAATCAAAAACTCTTTTATCAAGACAGCAACCTTGTTGCGATTATAAAACATACCACAGAGCCGGATCCCTCAAGTTTTGAGCGAGTATTTAAATCCCCTTTGAAAGGAGGATCTTAAATATAAAAATGAGTTTTGGGATCCGCTCTAACTTTTAAAAATCATTTTGAAGACTCGCAAAACATTTTTAAGAATATTTGGAGTGATGCTGATTTAATAAGATAAATCAGTCCCAATATATTAGAAAATATCTGAATATTATTATTTAAATAATATTCCCATAAAGAATAATCTTTATAAAAATAATTGAAGTAGAAGTTGTAAAACTTATACTTGAAATGAATATTAAATAACCAAAGATATACTTATACGAAAGTACTATCTTTATTTGAATAATCAAAAGTAAGTTTGATTATCGACACATTATTCTTTAATAAAATAAAAAATAATAATTAGTAAATAATCAGAGTCATAAGTCCTCGAATGAATATTCAAATAATAATATTCATTAATAAAATAAACGGAGTCATAAGCCCTCGAATGAATATTCAAAATAATATCCATTAATAAAATAAAGTTATCAAATAAACCTTATTCGAATAATAGTTTTAAAAAAACTATTCATATATATATATATAAATATATATATATATATTATACTCGGGAGCATCGACTCCCGGTTTTAGAAAAATGTTTACCTTTGGGTCCCCTATACTAAGGGTATATGCAAATTGCCGCTTATCTCTAGCATAGGTATTATCAACTGAATCAATAGATATATGTATCAAGAATATGAAACATGCATGCATATATACCATGTCACATGCTACAATATATCGCAAGAATTTTCTAATAACAATCATGCATCTATCACAAGATAATGCATATACAAAAGTATACATCACCACAACAGTATAACGGGTAGAAAACTTGCCTGAGCGACTGGGGGTTACAAATGGCTTGGGACGAGTCTGGTAACCTATAAACAACATATAAGTTGGAATTAAACCAAAGTCACTTATAAACCTATACTTTAACCAGTTTAGACTCTAACGCTCGCTTTGCGCTTACTGATTCTCTTAAGTCGCTCGAGTACCCTCGGCTCCACCATTTTTAATAAATTAACCATTATGAGTTTTAAGACGATTCTTTCGTGAGTGTCTTACCAACTGCCTAACACACTTTACATAAATGTTTCATACTCCAATTAGTCCTTTTAGGTCTTTAACCTATGTTTCAAAGTAAGGTAAGGGGTAATGATTCGTTCGCGAAATGTCGTTACTTAAAATGGCCGTTTCTCCTAAACCGTACATCGGAATCAAACGAAGTACATATCAAAACGAAGCTCGTAACATGAACTATATAATCATGGCAATGGTCAAAGCCTAGCAGTGAGTTCACGGGTCCTAATGTTAAGAACAAAAACAGCCTAAAGTAAATCGGACATTACGACGGCTATGTTTACGCGATTACCCAAATTTAAACCACTCCAAATCATTTCACAATCATCTCACAATCAACATCCCAACCAAAACTACATTCATACTACATCATAACAGCCCCAACAACTTCATATTATCAATTTATACTATTCTTAAACATGAATTTAAACTACACTTAAGTTCATTAATCAACAATCCAAGAACTACCACTCCAAAAACTTTACAAAACCAACTAATCTCTACATTCACAACAAGCAAGCCTCTCATAAATTATAACAACAAAACTAAACCTAATTACTCAAATAAAGTTAGGGTTTGGAGGGTTATACCTTCCTTGGAGAGTGGAGAATCAATAAGGAAGCTTTAATTAACCACTAGTTATCTTTACTAAGCTTGAATCTTGAAGAAAACATAAGAAAACACAAAGTTAGTTCTTAAAAACACTATTCACCAAGAACTTTGATGAATTGATTAGCTATGTAAATCATGGAATCTTGAGCTTTAACTTATGGCTCATCTAAGTTATGAATTATGGAAGCTAAAGAAACAAACCTCTTGATTTTTGAAGGTGTGTAGCTAGGGTTTTGAAATTTCTTCCTTGGTTTAAGAAGAAAAAGCCGAGAGCTTTTGTTCTTGAAGAAGAGAAGTCAACTTCTAATTTTGATGAAATGAATTTTTTTGGCTTGGTTGATTGCTTTTGATTTGTTTTGTTACCTTTTTACCATGATAATTTTTGTGTGGTTCTAATTTAACCAACAACAAACTTTGCTTGGTCATGCTTATGTCACCATGTGATGTCACCCTCCCTCCTTTGTCCTCTTCTCATTGGTTTGATGACATCATCCCCACTAATCTCTTTGATTAGCTTCTAATTACTTGGCTAATGACCGCTGCTCTGTTATACGGTTCGCTTAACTTTCGTTTTCGTTTATCGTTTGAGGGATCATACCCGAGATCTTATTACTTGGGTTCCCTTAACCTTTCTCAATACATTATATTCCTTTTATGATCCTCTCTTACAATCCTTGAATTTAAATCCTTTTTATCCTGTTACCTTATACTCAATTCTTTCGATATCTGGTGGATTTTCGGGAAAAATCAAAGTGTTCGGATTTGGATTCTGACAATCTTTACATACACTTATATACCACATAGAACTTATATACCACATAGAGTACTAATAATATCCCAGAAGATCAATAAAAGAACCCCTTCATAGTGTGGCATGAAAAGTTTTCTTAATCAGCATAATCAGCAAAACACTATTCATAAGGGTTTCAAAAATTCCAAAAATTGGGGTTATTACTGTCTCCCCTTCTTAAAAGGATTCCGTCCCGGAATTAGATAGAAAATGAGTTGGGATACTTACTTAGAATTTCACTTTCTAACTTTTACATAATTTTCCCACATTGTGGTTCTACCATCAAACTCTGTCTAGTTTGATAAATCTTCTTCTAAGCATTTGTCCATTTTTGATCTATAACCCTTCCTGGTTGCTCCATGTAGGTTACGTCTGGTTGCATGTCTATGCGCTCATATTCCCCTACTTGTCTGGCATCCGAATTACACTTCCTTAACATTGATACGTGGAACACGTTATGAACTTGCTACATGTTCGGGGGTAGGGCTAGCTCATATGCTAACTTCCCAATACGTCTTAATACCACAAAGGGTCCAACAATTCGTAGGCTTAGCTTTCCTTTCTTTTTGAACCTCATCAATCCTTTCCAAGGGATACCTTTAACATTATTAGGTCCCCAATTTCCTATTCTTTGTCCTTTTGTGTCGAATCAACATACTTTTTATGTCCATCTTGGGCTACTACCAGCCATCCTCTGATTAAATCTATTATATCCTTGGTCCTTTGAATCAGTGCTGGTCCGGGCATCTTGCGCTCTGCAATCTTCATCCTAACATAAGGGAGATCGACGTTGTCTTCCCTCAAGGATCTCATAAGGCGACATCTCGATAATGACATGATTTATTGTCGTGAGAAAACTTAATCCACATTAAGTGATCATTCCAAATTCTTTCAAGTCTATTGCACAGACTCTCATTATAGCTTTTAGCATTAGAGCTTTTGCTTCTCAATACCCATTCTTTTTGAGTTCGTAATCGCTACTACCTTCCGTTCCTAATATTATACTGATTACACTTTTGCTCGTTAGCGTTCTATAACCTCTTAATAATCGCGTCAACCTTAGTATCACGAACGTATTAGAATCGGAATACCACCATACTTGGTACCACTTCCTCTCTAGATGCCTCCATCTTCGAAAGCTTGGTCCTTCATATAGAAGTAAAAAAATTTATTGAGAGATCACTATGATCATGAACACTTGTTCTATTGCATAGTTAGTACAGAAGGTGGACAGCCTTTAGTACTTGACAAGCAATTAAACAACATGTGGTATCCTACTAGGCTTCTATCACACAGATAGATAGTCATTCGGCAATACCTCCCCTTCTGGAAGGGTTGTTCTTCTCAGCTTATGTAATAACCCCCAAAATTTTGAACTTTTTGTAACCCTTGTGAATAGTGTTTTAGCTGAATGAGAAAACTTTTCATGCCACACTATGTAGGGGTTCTGATATGGATATTCTGAGATTTTATTAGTACTTTATATGGGATATAAGTGTATGTAAAGATCGTCAGAATCCAAATCCGAACACTTTGATTTTTCCCGGAAATCCAATAGATACGGAAAGAATTGAGTATAAGGTAACAGGATAAAAGGTTTTAAATTAAAGGATTATAATAGAGGATCATAAAAAGGAATATAATGTATTGAGAAAGGTTAAGGGAACCTAAGTAATAAGATCCCGGGTATGATCCTTCAAACGATAAACGAGAACGAAAGTTAAGCGAACCGTATAACAGATCAACGGTCATTAGGCAAACGATTAGGAAGTTAATCAAAGGGATTAGTGGGGATGATGTCATCCAACCAATAGAAAGAGGACAAGGAGGGGAGGATGACATCATGAGGATGACACAAGCATGACATGGGAAGGAAGGAGGTGTGGTTGAATGAGAACCACACAAATTCAAGGGCAACAAGGTAATTGACTAAATCAAACACAAAAACAAAGCAACCAAGCCAAGTAAATTCATTCTTCATCAAAAATCAAAAAGAACCAAGGCTTGTTCTTGAAGAGCTCTCGGCTTTTTACTATTCAAAAGGCAAGGAAATTCAAAAATCAAAGATCCAAGCTTCCTAAATTGGTGAGTTAATTCCCTAATCATCTTCATGCTTAGTTAGGGCTATATCATGAGTTTAAGCCATCAATTCCTTCTCCATCTTCTTCATTTAATCAAAGAAGAAGACTTTGAATAGTGTTTTCAAGTTTTTAACTTGAAGTTTTTCTTGTTTTCCTTGAAGATCCAAGCATTCCTAAGACTTCTCAAAGCTTCTTAAGGCTTCCTAGCTCCTCCCACCACTTCAAGGAAGGTATATCATCTCCAAACCCTAGATTCCTATGTATTATAAGATGATTTTGATTAGTAGGGTGATTTTGTAGCTTGATGTTGTGATTTAGAGTTTGGGATTTGAAATGGTAGTGAAATGGAATGGTAAATGTTGTTGTTTTGATTAAAAGAACTTAAGTATGATTAAAGTTAAGCTTAGGCATAAGTATGAATGTTAAAATTGAATTGGTTGGGGTTGTTATGATGTGATAAGGATGGATTTTGGTTGTATGTTAGATTTGAGGTTGAATTGGGTTGGTTTTGAATGGTTTTAAATTGGGAAATCGCGTAAACATAGCCGTCGTAACGTCCGATTTTCTTTAGACTCTTTTTGTGCATAACATTAGGACCCGATAACCCCCTGCTAGATTATGATTACTGCCATGTTTAGATAGCTCATGTTACGAGCTTCGTTTTGATATGTAGTTCGTTCGATTCCGATGCACGGTTTAGGAGAAACGACCGTTTCAAGTAACGGCATTTCGCGAACGAAACTTTTCCCCTCGCCTTACTTTGAAACATAGGTTAAAGACCAAAAAGGGTTAATTAATGTATGAAACATTTATGGTAAGTGTGTTAGGCAGTTGGTAAGACACTCGCGAAGGAATCGCCTTAAAACTCGTAAAGGTTAAATTATTAAAAATGGTGGAGCCGAGGGTACCCGGGTGACTTAAGCAAATCAGTAAGCGCAAAACAAGCGTTAGAGTCTAAGTTAGTTAAAGTATAGATTTACAAGTGACTTTGGTTTAATTCCAACTTACTTGTTGTTTATAGGTTACCAGACTCGTCCCGAGCCTTTTATCACCCCAAGTCGCTCAGGCAAGTTTTCTACCCGTTATAACTGTTGTGGTGATGAATATATGTATTTGCATTATCTTGCGATAGATGCATGTTGGTTAATTAGCAAATGTTGTTATATATTGAAGCATGCTGCTATGGTATATATATATGCATGCCTGTTTCGCATTCTTTCCATATATATATCTGTTGATTCAGTTGATAATACCTATGCTAGAGGATAGCGGTAATTTGCATATACCCTTAGTACAGGGACCCAAAGGTGAAAATATTTTCTAAAACCGGGAGTCGAGGATCCCGAGTAGATTTTGTATATATGGATATAAATATATATATATATATATTTATACTTATATATATATATGGTCATAGTTTTCAAAACTATTAATCGAATAAGGTTTATTCGATAACTTTAACTTTATTTTATTATTGAATATTATTTCGAATATTATTCGAAGGCGTATGACTCCTTTATATTAAATGAATATTATTTTGAATATTCATTCGAGGACTTATGACTCCTTTTATTTTATATTAAATGAATATTATTTTGAATATTCATTCGAGGACTTATGACTCCTTTTATTTTATTAAATGAATATTATTTTGAATATTCATTCGAGGACTTATGACTCCTTTTATTTTATTATCTGAATATTATTTGAATATTCATTCGAGGGCTTATGACTCAGTTTATATTGTTTAATGAATATTTTTGAATATTCATTTGAGGATCTATGACTCCGATTATTTGCTGAGATTTGTTCTTTATTTTATTAAAGAATAAGGTGTAAATAATCAAACTTATTTTCGATTATTCAAATAAAGATAGTACTTTCATATAAATATATCTTTGGTTATTTAATACTCGTTTCAAGTATAAGTTTTAATACTTTTACTTCAATTATTTTTATAAAGATTATTCTTTATGGGAATATTATTTAAATAATAATATTCAGTCATTTTCTAAATATTCTGGGGACTGATTTACTTCATTAAATCAGCTTTACTCCAAACACTCTATAAAGTGTTTTCGAGTATTCAAAATGATTTTTAAAAGATAGAGCGGATCCCAAAACTCATTTTTATATTTAAGATCTTCCTTTTAAGGGGATTTAAATACTCGCTCAAAACCTGAGGGATCCGGCTCTGTGGTGTGTTTTATATTCGCAACAAGGTTGCTGTTTTGTTAAATGAATTGATTACTTACCCAACACTCGGGAAGTAAAATTCTTGGAACAAGTTAATCCATTAACAGGCATCGCCTGGGAAATATCGGTGAGGTTTCCTTTCCAACTAGATACGACTTCTTGGTGGAGCCGTATCAACAAGTTCTACTTGGGGAAAGGGGGAACGAGCTTTACGTTTCAGAGTCATGGATTTCATCTGAACTAGGAGTGGCGTAAGTGGTCGAGTGGCGCCGGCCCAGCCTTATTATATTGGCCCAAATGGCCTGGAAGTTCCGCTAAGGCGGTCCATTCCTTAGGAGTTCAGTGTTCGGTTGACAAGTAAATCCGACAGGTTCTCCTCTACATGTAGAAAATGGTGGGGTTGTACTACTACGACTGATTATCGTAAGTGGTCTTCCTGGCGTGGCAAACTCCCGTAATGAGTTCATCATCCATTTGGTTAATTCTGCAACACTACCCGTAGCATTTCGATCGAAAGGCTACTAATGGGTGGTTGCCGAAGCATTGACAGGGTCAAACATTTTTATTGGTGTATCCATTGAATGAAGTATCTCGTAACTTCATTTCTTTTCAAAATATTTCAAAGATCAAATATTTTCAAGTTTTATTTGTGGTCTCATCTATGGGATGACCTCGTGAATCTTATTATACTTCGAACAGTAGTAGTTCAAGTAGATTTCTAAAAAAAATGGTATAAGTATAGTGAAGTAATTGGTAACTTCATCTTCTTTTAAAACTTACATCCAGTAAGTAATTACCTTACTCATGATAAAAAATTCTAGTAAATATCCATTTAGATACTTGTATTATTGTTATCACTATATATTATCTTGCGAGCTGTAAGGCTCACTCTTGCTTTATTTCTTCATCACACAACAACAGTTAGGAAAGATGGCCAGACTCCAGCAGACCCAGCGCAAGCGCGTGGGAAGCGTCCCGCGTCTTCCCGATGATGTTGTGGCTGCTATAGCTGCAGAGGTAGATCCATTGGTAGATCAGGCATTCTATTTTGAGAATCAAATTATGTATAATTATAACTTGTGGCAGATAATGGCAATTAACTGTAAATTTATCAAGTAATCATTTTGGGTTGTAATAACTTTTAAATTGTGGATTCAAAGACTTGTATTTATTTAAATTTCATCTCTGAGACTATAACGGGTTGTGGTGTGTGTTAGTGTGGGGTCACAGCATAAGGTTATTATTATTAATTAAGTGAAGTGATATTGTGGAGAGAAAGACCGTGACGACCCGGATCCCCGACCCCGGATCTGGGGGTGTTACAGAAATGGTATCAGAGCTAAGCGTTATAAACCTCAGAGATGATGTGACGTTAAGATAATAAGTTCACTAAGATAATAAGAACTCTTGCCAAGTTCATAGTCGGGCTACCTAACGTAGCACTGACAGTTAAAACCCTTACGGGAACCCTTATAAGTATCGTGATAGTAACATAGTTTGTTCTCGTATAGGGCAGCGGGGCACCAAACCTTGAGGTTCAGGAGCATCAGCATGAGGATGTTTTATTACAAGTTGGAGATCAAATTGTGAATCCGATGGAGTACCCTAATGAGGGACCGGATGAGGTTCAGATAGAGAATGTTGCGGTTGAGGATGTTATTTCGGAAAGGATTGTGGCTGAGGAGGATCTCATGGAGGATCCTGATGAGAATGAAGAAAGGACCGTTGAGGAACAGATGACCGTAGTCAGGGCGACTACCAGAGCAAGAATGGCCGCGAGGGTGGCACTAGAGGATGAAGAGTTACCAAGGGCACAAAGGTTAATGAGGGCAGAAGGAGTGGGGCCTTCCACGACCCCAATTATACCAGTATCAGACCCTCTTCCAGAGGCTCCTGTAGACACCCATGAGGTTCCACCAATTCCTGTTCCCTCCCCTATACAGAGCCCAGCACATACTGAGGAAATGCCACCTTTATCCCCTGAACCATTGTCACCTGATACCGTGCTTGGTTATCCATTTGGATCTCCTGGGTTTGCACCACCTGCACCCCCTGGACTGCTAGATGCTACCACTCAGGCTTCTCTTATCGCTGATTATCATATGACTTTGGGTGGCCTGTCAGAGGCCCGGAATGTTAGGAGTGATCTGTTGGATTGACTTACTGCACCAAGGATTGAGGGTGGGATACTTCCGGCAGAATTAGCGTATAGCATGGAAAGGATTGAGGCTACCACCCGTGTTACAGCTAGAGGCCATCTTGAGGGTCAGGTTGATCCAGCTCTACTTGCGACTATCTTAGACCTCATCACCTCTGTGATGGAGCAGGTTAGGGATGTCGTGCGTGCTCGCATCTCTTAATCCATGGTAGTGTGCAGAGCCAGAGCAATCAAACAAGGGTTTCATGTAGCACCGCTTTTGGAGGATTAGCCTAAGTTATGAATGATTAGTTTTAATGACGAGATGACTATCTATGGTAGTACTTTTGGGATAGGAGCGATAAGTTCATATGATGTAATCCTCTTTAATATGTTCAGTTGTTGTACCCTCGAACAAATGGTTATGTATATATTCGTTAATTTCAGTTCAGATCAGTTTGTTTGTGATAAATCACATTGTTAATTGCTCTATTAACACTTAAGAGAGTGTCATGAAGTTTATCGAACTTAAGAATTCATAATTTGCAATCGTGCAAGGACTAAACGAGGGGAAGACTTAAGCAAAGTAAGTAAGACAAATATCCGGAGATTCTCAAAATTTTCCAAGTAATATGCCCCCATAAGGAATAAGATTAAGGGCAAACCTTGAACGTGATAATCAGGGAGGTCGCAATTAAGATATAAAGAACCCGGAATATAATAAAGTGGAAAATAAAGATTTTAAATTAAAAGATGACTCCAATTATGGGGAGTAGGAAGAAATATTTAGACTAAGAAAGCAAAAGTCGAGCGAGATAAGGAGACCCGAGACGGTACTCCTATACGGAAATTCATGAACCTGTCTAAACAGAACTTATATTTTATTCCCAACCACCACCTTGAGGAAACAATGTGGTGTGAAATTCTTTCATGACCTTTAAATCGCTAAGCTCTCAGAGTTCCAAGGAACAGGCTGACCCAGCCGAGGCAAGAGCCTGGCTAAAGGAAATATAGGAATCATTTGAGATTTAAAATGATTGATGAACCACAAAAGACCGTTTTTATCACTTACCCTCCTAAGAGAGAGACCACCCGCTGGTGAAAGACCAAGAAAGGCACGGAGCCAGAGGTTAGAATAAACTGATTTAAGTTCAGTCAATTGTTTTCGGGAAAGTAATTCCCAAAGATAAGGAGATAGTGTAAAAGCTTTAGAGCCGGAACAAAAGCAGACGAGTATGATGAATTATGAATCTAAGATGTAAAAGTTGTCAAGATTCGTTCTGAGGACACGAATCCAGAATGACGGGATGGTTGAAATCAATGCTTATGTAGTGTTGGTTCATGTAATGGTTGTAATGGAAACGAAAATAAAAAGAAACTGAAGTGGAAAGGAATATAAAGGCGATAGAGTTGGATGAATGATAAGGAAGATGGGTATGAGGAAACCCTAAAGACTCGTAGCAATAGAAATAGAAAAGTATGTAATCGTCAGGATGAGGGTGATTTACCATGAGTTAAAATTGATGGTTGAAGGCATAAGAGATACATATATTTTATCCCCTTTAAGTTGGGAGGATTCAAGGAAACCTTTAGATAGTTCGAAGGATAAATAATAAGACGCAGATAGACTAAGGAGACAAGAAAGTAAGAAAGTAGGAAAATTGGATGAAGGAAGTGACCTTCAATAATGTGAAATGTAAGACCGGTGGCTCGATACTCAGAAAGGGAGACGCCAGGTATGAGAGATATCCCAACATTGAGGTGACTGTTGAGATAAACAACAAAAGTAAATAAGGAATTATTAAGAAGAAGTTCACGTTGAACACGACCAATATCTTCCAGAACATCCATGTTATCATTACCAAATCAGGAAAGAAAAGCGGATGACCCTTATTATCTTTTGGAGGCCATATGGATTGACCTCAATTTGAATAAGGATGCTATTATGAAGTTAGGTATAGACTATCGAGGTGGGAATGATGAATAAGATAATCTATCAAGGATATATGACTTGATTTGTCCAAGGAAGGATGCAAGTACCTTTTAAAGATGGGATTAAGGATATAACTTCGATAACTTAAAATGAATCCTAGGGGAATGCATAAAGGTTGGCATTTCACCCTTAATAGGGACAGTATGAGTTTTGACAGTATGATTTGGAAAGGGTTAATGTAACAACAACCTTTAAGAATCAGTGGAGAAATTTTTCAGAAGTATATAGACAATGGTTCTAGTAATAGTAAATGGTATTTTAATATGCCCTGTATCTAGGGAATACAGGAGGAACGATTGAAGGATAACCTTAGAGGTTTTACAAGGAGAAAGGTAATATTCAAAATTTTCAAGAATAGAAATGTTGATAAAGGAAATATGACGTAATTATATGTTGCCAAGTGGGGCACGTGTTAAACCACGAGAAAGTATGGATCGAACCAGTAATGGTCGAAATTATTCAGGGCAATTAGGACTTAAGATAAAAGATGTTCTAATTATGATTGAGAGTCAGTCATGACAGTGATTAACCTCTAAAGACTGAGGCAATAACTTATGGAAAAATGGTGATTTTTTTTTTTTACTCATCAGATTTTAAGGAAAGCATTTTCACATAAGCTGTGATTGAAATAAGGTAGAAAATTTATTGGAGGTGGTTAAAGTGACATTGACTGTAAGGAAATTTTACTATCAGGAAAGGCCAAAGAGGTGGCCGACACTTTAAAGGTAAGAGGATAATTATAGGCGCTTGTGCCAAAAGAATACAGTGATGATGGTTAAAACTATGAAGGTTGTATTATGGTTTGGAAGATTGACATTCCTTCTGATGACTGTGCAATACCCAACCGTAATAGTAGTTGGTAAAGGTTTAATTCGTGTAATCGCCATGAACGGGCTATCTATCTTAGAAGGTCCTATCTTGAGATAAGCCAGGACCATGTTTCAAAAAGGACTAGACGAACCTTTGAGTAAGTCTTCTATTTAAGGCATATGATTTAGAATGGTATTAACCTGCTATCGTTGCTTTGATTGAAACTCTTCTGCAATTTTATCTGCTTCATGTCATGTATGCATGTCAGGATCAGGAGTGTTCTTCATGAATCAGAAATGGTGATTATGTTACCTCCCTAGAAGGATTTGATACGACATGTATGAACTCCGTATGGTTAGCTATTAAGACTTTATGGAAAATGAATGACGACAGTAGGTCAGTAGTGGACCATAGTAATACAGCAATGATTCTGCGAGTAATGAGCTGGTTACAACCGTGAGAGTTGTATTGGAATGGATGTTGAGATTGAGTACCACTAAACGGGTCGTGGTAGTGTATAAGTTATCATTGATAGACTAATTAAGTAGAGTATTTACCTATTGAATATGTAATATCCCGTATTTTCAAATATTATTATTATTATTATTTGGAATTATTTATGTGATTTTATGTGAATTTTGGTGAATTATCTGATAAGTGAATTGATGTTTGGGTGTTTAGATGTGATATTATTTGAGTATTTTAATTTTTATATGTCCATAATAAAATATAGATAATTACAATATTTTTCTGGTAATTTTTGGACTATTATATGATTTTATAATGATTTATGGATTTATTCATTATTTTCTGAATAATTACAAAATTATTTTATAAAGCCGGGAATCGTTCAACTTCAACCGTTTTTACGTTTTTACAACCCGAAACTCTTCCGAAAACTCCTTCCCAACCTAATCTGGTAATTCCGGACATTTTCCGTGTTTTGACTTTTTCAATCCGGATGACGGTTTGACCCGTGCGTGGCCCGGCGCAATATTTTCGATACGATAATCATTTCGGTAATCGACAAAAACCCGTATTCTCGAGAGACGGGATATTTTCACATTATTTTCGTATATAGTGTTTTATAAAAAGCTCGGTTTTGATAATTATCCAATTTTGGTATTGAATTGTATCATTTTTGTAGTTACTTAGCGGCTAAGCAACTAATTTAATGATCCAAAACGATCTAGAACGATCCAATATTCCATAAATATAAATAGCCTATTTCTTATTTCGTTTATTCCGTTTATTCATTTGCAACCAGTTAAAATACCGTAAATATAGAGAAAAACCCGAGAAAACCGATACGTTTCCGAGAATCAAACACACGAACGAAGGCGTTATCGAACTCCGATTCGGGCGTGCAGCATATCAAAACGAAGCTCTCGAAATCTTCTTTCTGAATCAATCATCAGTTTCTGCCCATAAATCATGGTAATTTTCTTATTTAATTATTTATATTCGAATTATTTGATAATTAAATTATGAAAATTTGTTCTTGATGTTGTTGATGTGATTTGATGCTTCCATGTTGTAGAGCATGTTTTTCTGGTCGATTTGGTATATTATACTTCAAAAATAGAGTTCAATATCATATAGAAATTAAGGTTTGATTTTCTGAAAATTTCTTGAATATGTGTTCTTGGTGTTCTTGGAGAATTCTGTAAATCAAAGTTAATTTTGAAGGTGTTATTGAACACCAAATCACAAGTATGAATATCCGTTGTGAAGCTCTCAATCTGTTCTATCTGATTTGAGCATCAAAATCAATTGAAGTTTGGTAATTTTCAAATTCGTAATTTTAGGGTTTATACCCGAATTTAGGGTTTTTATTTCTGCTAAACCTGGGTTGGATTGAATGATTTCAGTAGATTACTCGTGACCTGAGCTTTGTTTTGAGATATATTTCATTAAATTTGGTGTTGGTTTGTGTAAAATCGGTGTTTGGCCGGAAAATCGGGCTTCAACGGCGGCGAGTTTTCCGTTGGCTTTTCCAGTCGATTCGTCAATGGATTGAATGATTAGTTGTAGCAGATGAATTCCTGCAGGGTTGTAGAAGATTTTCCCGTGTTTTTGACTGGGTTTTGGTTCACTATTAGGCTTGCCGGAAAGCTTGGTGGCCGCCGTTAATGGCGGCCGGCCACCGGAGCAGAACTGGGGAAGACGATGGCAAACTTCAGTTTAGCCATCGTTCTTTCATCCTTTTTACAAACCAGCCCCTGACTTTTTCAGAAGATTTAAAAATTGGATTTCTGTTTTTATTATTTAGAAAAATTGTATTATCTTTTTATAATTACTTTCAGAAAATGTTTATATTTATTTTAAATTCCAAAAATCAATATTTTTAATTCTGAAAATCATTTTTTTTAAAATAAATCTTAATTATTTAGTTAATTAATTTTAGTTGATAATTAATTATTTAATTAGTCAATTAATTTAAATATTAATTGATTAATTAATTTAATTAGTTATTAATTAATTTTAATTGATTATTTAATTAAATTTAATTATTTAAAATTGATTTAAAAGTTCCGAAAAATAGTTCGAGCTTTAAAATATTATTTTGAATTATTTTTCAGGCTCAATAATTCTTATAAAATTATTTTCGGGTGTTCGAGCCCTATTATGTAATTATTAAATGATTCGGAGATTGTTTTTATTCCGAAAAATGTTCAAAAATTCATAATAAATCAACCGTTCGTCCGTTTAATACGAAACGAACGCCTCCAGACTCAGAAAAATATTCCGCTTTCATAAAAAATACTTTCGAGACCCAAATCCTTTTATTTCGAAAGGTCGTTTGTTTTACGAATCATTCCAAGTCGATTATTGATTGATGAATCATATTTTTGGACCCGATTTCAGTTTTAAACGTACCGAGTCGACCCTTTTGACGAACTGAGTCATATGTGATATGAATTATGTGATACGTGGATTATGTGCTTACGTGCTATGTGAATTATATGCATATGTGGGTCAAGACTCCTGTTTTTGGCTGATATATTTATATGTGGGCTATCGTATGGGTAGTCGATAGGCTTTTGACGCGCAGTTCGTCGAGTGATTATCGATTAGACAATTAAAGTTCTATATTTTAATTATAGATGCGGAACTCTCGAGTTAATCGGGACAAGATGTTGGATAAAGAATGATGGAATGGTATTGGGTGTCTGGCTTCTAGCAATCGCAGGAGCAGCATATCAGTCAAGTGTTGAAAAGAAGGACGGTGATGTCTTGAGGCAGAATGTCAGAATAGATGCGTGTTTGTGAGTGTGACTAACTGCTAAAACCCAAAGGCAAGTATCCCTATCATCACTTATTGTTCAAGTGATATTTATTTTAAATCTTATCATGCAAGTATTGCTTTCCCTATTCTCAGTTCAAGATAGATAGATGTTTTATATATCGCTGAATTAAATAATTATGTTCATGCAAATACTCATCTGCTATTCTATGTTCAGAATAGTCAAGTGATTTTACTTATCCAATTATCAGATTTATAAATGTTTTGGATTTTGATAAAAGTGATTTGGTTGCGAATATTCCTACCCAAGAATTGGGCGAATAAAATTATGTCGGGTGTCGATTATTATGACCCCATTTCAATAAAAGGTTTTAAGATTGGATCATAATTGCGTAAGTGACCGGGACGGACGGTCCAGCGGAGGGCTATATCTAAGTGCCATATGAAACATTATGACACAACTTTTGCCACAGGCAGGTATATTGCCTTTGTTTGAGTACTCGTATTTTGGGGTCACGTTTCTATGAATCCTGACCTTGTGCTATCACACGGGCTGATCAGCATGTGATAGTACGTCCGTCGGAGGATGATCCTAATCTAAATTATCATATTGTTTTTGATATTCATAGAATAAATTATTTATCAACTGTTTCTATTTTGGAATAATGGTAAAGTGCGGTTTGATTCAGATTTTGATTTATGCTGATACTTACGTTGTTTGCTAAATATCAAAGGTGGTATTAGTATAGATGAATGATGTTGACTTCAGTATGGAATGTTGTGAGCATCAAAGTTCGTATTGATATCTAATTTGATATGACAGCAAAATAAGTATTAATTTGAAGAGTTCGGTTTTGAATAAAGTTTATGATTCAATCCATAATCATTGTCTCATGTTATTGTGGTTTACGATATTTCCGTAAACACTGTTTTACGAATTTTATTCTCGTCAAGATTCAAAGTATTGCTGAAGCATCTCGCTCAAAAATATCAAATTGATTTTGAATATAATTAAGGAATTAAATCAGGGATTCCTCAACTAAAATTTTATGATTCAGCAACTATGATTTTAAATGTTCTGCTCTAATGCAGATGTAGGTTTTATATCAAAACGACCCCATATATGTCATAATGATCTTGCTGAGCATTTCTTTCACTCATACTTGCCTGTTTTTAAATTTAACATCCAGTGAGGATTAGCTTGCGCTAGTTAGCTGCGTAATTCGAGGAAGCAAAGAAGAAGCTTTTGGAAGGTGGTTGGTCCAGGGTTGCGGACTAGTGTAAGTTTTATTGTGTAAAGTTGTTTATATTATATTATATTATAATTGTGTATTGTATTTGGGCCTAGTATACTTCATTTCGAAGTTATACTAGTGGGTTTAATTGTGAGTTGGAATTTATTGAAAAGAGTTTTAAAAGAAAGAGAAAAATTTATTTATGGAATTTGGATACCTTGTTTCTAGAACTGTAACCTTAAAAGATCTTGGATTAGTTGGGGTCATTTGTGCTAAATATCTTCCGCTGGCATTTATTTATTGATTAAACAGGTTATTTTGGATTGAGGTTTTATAGTGATGACCAAATCCTCTGACCCCGGATTTGGGGGCGTTACAGGTTGGTATCAGAGCTGAGGTTATAGTAAACTAGAAACGAGAGTGTGTAGGAGTGTGTATAGCTATGCGAGGATGTTTGAGCTCATATCGAGTTCCTGTTGGACTATTGGATATAGTACCAACGAGTAAGTTAAGATAGGCGCATTCGTTCGAGATGGTTGTGCTGAGCTGGATGGAACTCCGGGAAGCTGCAAACTTCTATGGTGGAATCTTTCGAGGCTACTACGATTCGACGACGATGAAGATTATCGATATCTTTGGAACGTGAAGAAGTGTCTACAATCAGATGGCAAGTCAACTGGAGAGTTCAAATTGGAGATAAATATTAAGACTTTGGCAATACCTTCTTTTTCAATAAATTATCTTGACTTCTCTCAAAAAGAAATATCAATTAGAAGACATAATCTCTAAGACCAGCTTATATTTTGTGCCAGAATTTTTATTTACTGGACTTCATTTCCTTCAGAAATATCAGCTTTGAAATCTTTTCAGTTTTATTCATTTGATTTTGAATTCTTTGATATTTTTATTCCGACTGAGATGAACAACCCTAATTATAGGGGAAACAAGGTATACCTGTCTGTGTGATAGGAGTTGGATGGGACGCCATCACTTGTGTGTGTTGTGAATACATGAAGGTTAACCACCTTTAGTAGTGTCTTAATTTGGGCACGCAATACCAAGTTCGTTTGATCATATTGATCTCTTAGTTATTCTCTTATTTCAACAATACTTTTTCTCAAATTCAGATCTTAGTCCCGTTATGGCATCAGATTCTTTTCTTTTTGAAATTTCATGATTTTATCAATCCAAACATTCGAAGGTATGCCAAGCAAGTTAAGCTGAGTTATCCTGGTCAAGTCAAAGCAGGGTTATGTAACGAGATTACCAAGAGCAACAGTGGACTGCGATGCGGTTATAATATTAGTGGCATATACCGAAGTCAATCTGTTTCTTTATTTCTCTCTTTATCTATCTTTATTTTCTTCTCTCTATCTTTCTTTCTATTCTTCTTTCTCGCGATCAGTAAAAGTGATTCTATTGAGGAATTGGTCAAAAGATGTAGATGGAATAATAATGCAGAGTGAAGCTCACATGGTAACTGTATGGTATAAGGAATTGCAGGGTTATTAGAAATTTTGAGAAAAGTTGCGTTTACAAGATTTGGAAAGTTGGTTAGAAAACCCTTAGTGCTTTCTTCTGCTGATTCCGAGGACGGAATCCTTATAAGGTGGGTAGATTGTAATATCCCATATTTTCAAATATTATTATTATTTGGAATTATTTATGTGATTTTATGTAAATTTTGGTGAATTATCTGATAAGTGAATTGATGTTTGGGTGTTTAGATGTGATATTATTTGAGTATTTTAATTTTTATATGTCCATAATAAAATATAGATAATTACAGTATTTTTCTGGTAATTTTTGGACTATTATATGATTTTATAATGATTTATGGATTTATTAATTATTTTATGAATAATTACAAAATTATTTTATAAAGCCGGGAATCGTTCAACTTCAACCGTTTTTACGTTTTTACAACCCGAAACTCTTCCGAAAACTCCTTCCTAACCTAATCTGGTAATTCCGGACATTTTCCGTGTTTTGACTTTTTCAATCCGGATGACGGTTTGACCCGTGCGTGGCCCGGCGTAATATTTTCGATACGATAATCATTTCGGTAATCGACAAAAACCCGTATTCTCGAGAGACGGGATATTTTTACGTTATTTTCGTATATAGTGTTTTATAAAAAGCTCGGTTTTGATAATTATCCAATTCTGGTATTGAATTGTATCGTTTTTGTAGTTACTTAGCGGCTAAGCAACTAATTTAATGATCCAAAACGATCTAGAACGATCCAATATTCCATAAATATAAATAGCCTATTTCTTATATCGTTTATTCCGTTTATTCATTTGCAACCAGTTAAAATACCGTAAATACAGATAAAAACCCGAGAAAACCGATACGTTTCCGAGAATCAAACACACGAACGAAGGCGTTATCGAACTCCGATTCGGGCGTGCAGCATATCAAAACGAAGCTCTCGAAATCTTCTTTCTGAATCAATCATCAGTTTCTGCCCATAAATCATGGTAATTTTCTTATTTAATTATTTATATTCGAATTATTTGATAATTAAATTATGAAAATTTGTTCTTGATGTTGTTGATGTGATTTGATGCTTCCATGTTGTAGAGCATATTTTTCTGGTCGATTTGGTATATTATACTTCAAAAATAGAGTTCAATATCATATAGAAATTAAGGTTTGATTTTCTGAAAATTTCTTGAATATGTGTTCTTGGTGTTCTTGGAGAATTCTGAAAATCAAAGTTAATTTTGAAGGTGTTATTGAACACCAAATCACAAGTATGAATATCCGTTGTGAAGCTCTCAATCTGTTCTATCTGATTTGAGCATCAAAATCAATTGAAGTTTGGTAATTTTCAAATTCGTAATTTTAGGGTTTATACCCGAATTTGGGGTTTTTATTTCTGCTAAACCTGGGTTGGATTGAATGATTTCAGTAGATTACTCGTGACCTGAGCTTTGTTTTGAGATATATTTCATTAAATTTGGTGTTGGTTTGTGTAAAATCGGTGTTTGGCCGGAAAATCGGGCTTCAACGGTGGCGAGTTTTCCGTTGGCTTTTCCAGTCGATTCGTCAATGGATTGAATGATTAGTTGTAGCAGATGAATTCCTGCAGGGTTGTAGAAGATTTTCCCGTGTTTTTGACTGGGTTTTGGTTCACTGTTAGGCTTGCCGGAAAGCTTGGTGGCCGCCGTTAATGGCGGTCGGCCACCGGAGCAGAACTGGGGAAGACGATGGCAAACTTCAGTTTAGCCATCGTTCTTTCATCCTTTTTACAAACCAGCCCCTGACTTTTTCAGAAGATTTAAAAATTGGATTTCTGTTTTTATTATTTACAAAAATTGTATTATCTTTTTATAATTACTTTCAGAAAATGTTTATATTTATTTTAAATTCCAAAAATCAATATTTTTAATTCTGAAAATCATTTTTTTTAAAATAAATCTTAATTATTTAGTTAATTAATTTTAGTTGATAATTAATTATTTAATTAGTCAATTAATTTAAATATTAATTGATTAATTAATTTAATTAGTTATTAATTAATTTTAATTGATTATTTAATTAGATTTAATTATTTAAAATTGATTTAAAAGTTCTGAAAAATAGTTCAAGCTTTAAAATATTATTTTGAATTATTTTCCAGGCTCAATAATTCTTATAAAATTATTTTCGGGTGTTGGAGCCCTATTATTTAATTATTAAATAATTCGGAGATTGTTTTTATTCCGAAAAATGTTCAAAAATTCATAATAAATCAACCGTTCGTCCGTTTAATACGAAACGAACGCCTGCAGACTCAGAAAAATATTCTGCTTTCATTAAAAATACTTTCGAGACCCAAATCCTTTTGTTTCGAAAGGTCGTTTATTTTACGAATCATTCCAAGTCGATTATTAATCGATGAATCATATTTTTGGACCCGATTTCAGTTTTAAACGTACCGAGTCGACCCTTTTGACGAACTGAGTCATATGTGATATGAATTATGTGATACGTGGATTATGTGCTTACGTGCTATGTGAATTATATGCATATGTGGGTCAAGACTCCTGTTTTTGGCTGATATATTTATATGTGGGCTATCGTATGGGTAGTCGATAGGCTTTTGACGCGCAGTTCGTCGAGTGATTATCGATTAGACAATTAAAGTTCTATATTTTAATTATAGATGCGGAACTCTCGAGTTAATCGGAACAAGATGTTGGATAAAGAATGATGGAATGGTATTGGGTGTCTGGCTTCTAGCAATCGCAGGAGCAGCATATCAGTCAAGTGTTGAAAAGAAGGACGGTGATGTCTTGAGGCAGAATGTCAGAATAGATGCGTGTTTGCGAGTGTGACTAACTGCTAAAACCCAAAGGCAAGTATCCCTATCATCACTTATTGTTCAAGTGATATTTATTTTAAATCTTATCATGCAAGTATTGCTTTCCCTATTCTCAGTTCAAGATAGATAGATGTTTTATATATCGCTGAATTAAATAATTATGTTCATGCAAATACTCATCTGCTATTCTATGTTCAGAATAGTCAAGTGATTTTACTTATCCAATTATCGGATTTATAAATGTTTTGGATTTTGATAAAAGTGATTTGGTTGCGAATATTCCTACCCAAGAATTGGGCGAATAAAATTATGTCGGGTGTCGATTATTATGACCCCATTTCAATAAAAGGTTTTAAGATTGGATCATAATTGCGTAAGTGACCGGGATGGACGGTCCAGCGGAGGGCTATTTCTAAGTGCCATATGAAACATTATGACACAACTTTTGCCACAGGCAGGTATATTGCCTTTGTTTGAGTACTCGTATTTTGGGGTCACGTTTCTATGAATCCTGACCTTGTGCTATCACACGGGCTGATCAGCATGTGATAGTACGTCCGTCGGAGAATGATCCTAATCTAAATTATCATATTGTTTTTGATATTCATAGAATAAATTATTTATCAACTGTTTCTATTTTGGAATAATGGTAAAGTGCGGTTTGATTCAGATTTTGATTTATGCTGATACTTACGTTGTTGCTAAATATCAAAGGTGGTATTAGTATAGATGAATGATGTTGACTTCAGTATGGAATGTTGTGAGCATCAAAGTTCGTATTGATATCTAATTTGATATGACAGCAAAATAAGTATTAATTTGAAAAGTTCGGTTTTGAATAAAGTTTATGATTCAATCCATAATCATTGTCTCATGTTATTGTGGTTTACGATATTTCCGTAAACACTGTTTTACGAATTTTATTCTCGTCAAGATTCAAAGTATTGCTGAAGCATCTCGCTCAAAAATATCAAATTGATTTTGAATATAATTAAGGAATTAAATCTGGGATTCCTCAACTAAAATTTTATGATTTAGCAACTATGATTTTAAATGTTCTGCTCTAATGCAGATGTAGGTTTTATATCAAAACGACCCCATATATGTCATAATGATCTTGCTGAGCATTTCTTTCGCTCATACTTGCCTGTTTTTAAATTTAACATCCAGTGAGGATTAGCTTGCGCTAGTTAGCTGCGTAATTCGAGGAAGCAAAGAAGAAGCTTTTGGAAGGTGGTTGGTCCAGGGTTGCGGACTAGTGTAAGTTTTATTGTGTAAAGTTGTTTATATTATATTATATTATAATTATGTATTATATTTGGGCCTAGTATACTTCATTTCGAAGTTATACTAGTGGGTTTAATTGTGAGTTGTAATTTATTGAAAAGAGTTTTAAAAGAAAGAGAAAAATTTATTTGTGGAATTCGGATACCTTGTTTCTAGAACTGTAACCTTAAAAGATCTTGGATTAGTTGGGGTCATTTGTGCTAAATATCTTCCGCTGGCATTTATTTATTGATTAAACAGGTTATTTTGGATTAAGGTTTTATAGTGACGACCAAATCCTCTGACCCCGGATTTAGGGGCGTTACAGAATATTTATTCCTCCTTATCAATAGAGGGTCGTATGACTATACGAGGAAGGTTGCGATACAAGCATATAATTCTAGTAACGATGATGTCTAGAATGAGATCCCAGTTTCGATTTTCAATGTCGAGGGAGTTTCAAAGGTGATTGTGTATAAGCTCGAGGAAGAGCATGGGTCCATAGAATGATGGACGGAATAGCAAAAATATTTAAGCATGTGAAATGCGATGCTATAATACTTGATGCTGATATAAATACGTATATGTTTTGTTCTCCTATGACAAACCTCTATAGCTCAGAGGTAGGTTCCAAGCCAGATATTTTGTGGCAGTATATTTTTTTCATATATACAATTCTCTTCAATTCGTTCTTTTCTCTTCTTTTTATTTCATGTAAGCTGAGAAGAACAACCCTTCCAGAAAGGGGAGGTATTGCCGAATGACTATCTATCTGTGTGATAGAAGCCTAGTAGGATACCATCTATTGTTTAATTGCTTGTCAAGTACTAACGGCTGGCCACCTTCTGTACTAACTATGTGATATAACAAGTGTTCATGATCATAGTGATCTCTCAATAAATTCTTTTACTTCTATATGAAGGATTAAGCTTTCGAAAATAGAAACAGCTGAAAAAGGAGTAATAAAGTTGTGGTAGTATTCGGAATGCAAACACATTCGTGATACTAAGGTTGGCATGTTTATTAAAAGGTTATAAGACGCTAACGAGCAAAAGTATAACCAGTATAATATTAGGAACGGAAGGTGATAGCTATTACGAACTGGAAAAGAATGGGTATTGAGAAGCAAAAGCTCTAATGCTAAAAGCTATAATGAGAGTCTGTGCAATAGACTTGAAAGAATTTGGAATGATCACTTAACGCGGATTAAGTTATATCACGATAATAGATCATATGTCAGTATTGAGATATCGCCTTATGAGATCCTAGAGGGAAGACAATGTCGATCTCCCTTATGTTAGGATGAAGTTGTAGAGCGCAAGATGCTCGGACCCGCAGTAGTCCAAAGGACCAAGGATATGATAATCTAATCAGAGGATGGCTGGTAGTAGCCCAAGATGGGAACACGAAGTATGTTGATTTAACACGAAAGGACAAGAAATGGGAAATAGGGGACCTAGTAATGTTATAGGTATCCCTTGGAAAAAGAAAGATTGATGAGGTTCGGAAAGAAAGGAAAGCTAAGTCCACGAATTATTGGACCCTGGGATATACTAAGACGTATTGGGAAGTTAGCATATGAGTTAGCCCTAACCCCGAACATGTAGCAAGTTCATAGCGTGTTCCACGTATCAATGTTAAGGAAGTATAATTTGGATGCCAGATAAATAGGGGCATATGAGCGCATAGACATGCAACCAGACGTAACCTATATGGAGCAACCAGGAAGGGTTATAGAGTGAAAAGGAACAAGTACTTAGGAGAAGGGTTATCAAACTAGGCGGAGTTTGGTGGTAGGACCACAATGTGGGAAAATTTACTCGAGAGTTAGAGAGTGCAATGCTAAGAGAGTATCCCTATTTATTTTCAATTTGATTCCGGGACGGAATCCTTTTAAGGAGGGGAGACTGTAATAACCCCCAAAATTTTGAACTTTTTGTAACCCTTGTGAATAGTGTTTTAGCTGAATGAGAAAACTTTTCATGCCACACTATGTAGGGGTTCTGATATGGATATTCTGAGATTTTATTAGTACTTTATATGGGATATAAGTGTATGTAAAGATCGTCAGAATCCAAATCCGAACACTTTGATTTTTCCCGGAAATCCAATAGATACGGAAAGAATTGAGTATAAGGTAACATGATAAAAGGATTTAAATTAAAGGATTATAATAGAGGATCATAAAAAGGAATATAATGTATTGAGAAAGGTTAAGGGAACCTAAGTAATAAGATCCCGGGTATGATCCTTCAAACGATAAACGAGAACGAAAGTTAAGCGAACCGTATAACAGATCAGCGGTCATTAGGCAAACGATTAGGAAGTTAATCAAAGGGATTAGTGGGGATGATGTCATCCAACCAATAGAAAGAGGACAAGGAGGGGAGGATGACATCATGAGGATGACACAAGCATGACATGGGAAGGAAGGAGGTGTGGTTGAATGAGAACCACACAAATTCAAGGGCAACAAGGTAATTGACTAAATCAAACACAAAAACAAAGCAACCACGCCAAGTAAATTCATTCTTCATCAAAAATCAAAAAGAACCAAGGCTTGTTCTTGAAGAGCTCTCGGCTTTTTACTATTCAAAAGGCAAGGAAATTCAAAAATCAAAGATCCAAGCTTCCTAAATTGGTGAGTTAATTCCCTAATCATCTTCATGCTTAGTTAGGGCTATATCATGAGTTTAAGCCATCAATTCCTTCTCCATCTTCTTCATTTAATCAAAGAAGAAGACTATGAATAGTGTTTTCAAGTTTTTAACTTGAAGTTTTTCTTGTTTTCCTTGAAGATCCAAGCATTCCTAAGACTTCTCAAAGCTTCTTAAGGCTTCCTAGCTCCTCCCACCACTTCAAGGAAGGTATATCATCTCTAAACCCTAGATTCCTATGTATTATAAGATGATTTTGATTAGTAGGGTGATTTTGTAGCTTGATGTTGTGATTTAGAGTTTGGGATTTGAAATGGTAGTGAAATGGAATGGTAAATGTTGTTGTTTTGATTAAAAGAACTTAAGTATGATTAAAGTTAAGCTTAGGCATAAGTATGAATGTTAAAATTGAATTGGTTGGGGTTGTTATGATGTGATAAGGATGGATGTTGGTTGTATGTTGGATTTGAGGTTGAATTGGGTTGGTTTTGAATGGTTTTAAATTGGGAAATCGCGTAAACATAGCCGTCGTAACGTCCGATTTTCTTTAGACTGTTTTTGTGCATAACATTAGGACCCGAGAACACCCTGCTAGATTATGACCACTGCCATGTTTAGATAGCTCATGTTACGAGCTTCGTTTTGATATGTAGTTCGTTCAATTCCGATGCACGGTTTAGGAGAAACGACCATTTCAAGTAACGGCGTTTCGCGAACGAAACTTTTCCCCTCGCCTTACTTTGAAACATAGGTTAAAGACCGAAAAGGGTTAATTAATGTATGAAACATTTATGGTAAGTGTGTTAGGCAGTTGGTAAGACACTCGCGAAGGAATCGCCTTAAAACTCGTAAAGGTTAAATTATTAAAAATGGTGGAGCCGAGGGTACCCGGGTGACTTAAGCAAATCAGTAAGCGCAAAACAAGCGTTAGAGTCTAAGTTAGTTAAAGTATAGATTTACAAGTGACTTTGGTTTAATTCCAACTTACTTGTTGTTTATAGGTTACCAGACTCGTCCCGAGCCTTTTATCACCCCAAGTCGCTCAGGAAAGTTTTCTACACGTTATAACTATTGTGGTGATGAATATATGTATTTGCATTATCTTGCGATAGATGCATGTTGGTTAATTAGCAAATGTTGTTATATATTGAAGCATGCTGCTATGGTATATATATATGCATGCCTGTTTCGCATTCTTTCCATATATATATATCTGTTGATTCAGTTGATAATACCTATGCTAGAGGATAGCGGTAATTTGCATATACCCTTAGTACAGGGACCCAAAGGTGAAAATATTTTCTAAAACCGGGAGTCGAGGATCCCGAGTAGATTTTGTATATATGGATATAAATATATATATATATATATATTTATACTTATATATATATATGGTCATAGTTTTCAAAAACTATTAATCGAATAAGGTTTATTCGATAACTTTAACTTTATTTTATTATTAAATATTATTTCGAATATTATTCGAAGGCGTATGACTCCTTTATATTAAATAAATATTATTTTGAATATTCATTCGAGGACTTATGACTCCTTTTATTTTATATTAAATGAATATTATTTTGAATATTCATTCGAGGACTTATGACTCCTTTTATTTTATTAAATGAATATTATTTTGAATATTCATTCGAGGACTTATGACTCCTTTTATTTTATTATCTGAATATTATTTGAATATTCATTCGAGGGCTTATGACTCAGTTTATATTGTTTAATGAATATTTTTGAATATTCATTTGAGGATCTATGACTCCGATTATTTGCTGAGATTTGTTCTTTATTTTATTAAAGAATAAGGTGTAAATAATCAAACTTATTTTCGATTATTCAAATAAAGATAGTACTTTCATATAAGTATATCTTTGGTTATTTAATACTCGTTTCAAGTATAAGTTTTAATACTTTTACTTCAATTATTTTTATAAAGATTATTCTTTATGGGAATATTATTTAAATAATAATATTCAGTCATTTTCTAAATATTCTGGGGACTGATTTACTTCATTAAATCAGCTTTACTCCAAACACTCTATAAAGTGTTTTCGAGTCTTCAAAATGATTTTTAAAAGATAGAGCGGATTCCAAAACTCATTTTTATATTTAAGATCTTCCTTTTAAGGGGATTTAAATACTCGCTCAAAACCTGAGGGATCCGGCTCTGTGGTGTGTTTTATATTCGCAACAAGGTTGCTGTTTTGTTAAATGAATTGATTACTTACCCAACACTCGGGAAGTAAAATTCTTGGAACAATTTAATCCATTAACAGGCATCGCCTGGGAAATATCGGTGAGTTTTCCTTTCCAACTAGATACGACTTCTTGGTGGAGCCGTATCAACAAGTTCTACTTGGGGAAAGGGGGAACGAGCTTTACGTTTCAGAGTCATGGATTTCATCTGAACTAGGAGTGGCGTAAGTGGTCGAGTGGCGCCGGCCCAGCCTTATTATATTGGCCCAAATGGCCTGGAAGTTCCGCTAAGGCGGTCCATTCCTTAGGAGTTCAGTGTTCGGTTGACAAGTAAATCCGACAGGTTCTCCTCTACATGTAGAAAATGGTGGGGTTGTACTACTACGACTGATCATCGTAAGTGGTCTTCCTGGCGCGGCAAACTCCCGTAATGAGTTCATCATCCATTTGGATAATTCTGTAACACTACCCGTAGCATTTCGATCGAAAGGCTACTAATGGGTGGTTGCCGAAGCATTGACAGGGTCAAACATTTTTATTGGTGTATCCATTGAATGAAGTATCTCGTAACTTCATTTCTTTTCAAAATATTTCAAAGATCAAATATTTTCAAGTTTTATTTGTGGTCTCATCTATGGGATGACTTCGTGAATCTTATTATACTTCGAACAGTAGTAGTTCAAGTAGATTTCTAAAAAAAAAATGGTATAAGTATAGTGAAGTAATTGGTAACTTCATCTTCTTTTAAAACTTATATCCAGTAAGTAATTACCTTACTCATGATAAAGAATTCTAGTAAGTATCCATTTAGATACTTGTATTATTGTTATCACTATATATTATCTTGCGAGCTGTAAGGCTCACTCTTGCTTTATTTCTTCATCACACAACAACAGTTAGGAAAGATGGCCAGACTCCAGCAGACCCAGCGCAAGCGCGTGGGAAGCGTCCCGCGTCTTCCCGATGATGTTGTGGCTGCTATAGCTGCAGAGGTAGATCCATTGGTAGATCAGGCATTCTATTTTGAGAATCAAATTATGTATAATTATAACTTGTGGCAGATAATGGCAATTAACTGTAAATTTATCAAGTAATCATTTTGGGTTGTAATAACTTTTAAATTGTGGATTCAAAGACTTGTACTTATTTAAATTTCATCTCTGAGACTATAACGGGTTGTGGTGTGTGTTAGTGTGGGGTCACAACATAAGGTTATTATTATTAATTAAGTGAAGTGATATTGTGGAAAGAAAGACCGTGACGACCCGGATCCCCGACCTGGGATCTGGGGGTGTTACAGCTTATATAAAATGAAAAGGAGAGAAAAGAATGAATTGAAGAGAATTGTATATATATAAATTATGCTGCCACAAAATATCTGGCTTGGAATTTACCTCTGAACTATAGAGGTTTGTCATAGGAAAACAAAACATATACGTATATATATCAACATCAGGTATTCGCTATTCCGTCCATCATTCTATAGACCCATGCTCTTCCTCGAGCTTATACACAATCACCTTTGAAACTCCCTCGATATCGAAACTCGAATCTGGGACCTCATTCTAGACATCATCGTTACTAGAATTTTATGCTTGCACTGCAACCTTCCGCGTATAGTAATATGACTCTCTATTGATAGAAGGAATAAATATTCAATAGGTAAATAATCGACCTAGTTTTTCTATCAAAGATAACTTATACGTCAACACGACCCGATTAGTGGTACTCAATCTCAACATCCATTCCAATACAACTCTCACGGTTGTAATCGACTCATTACTCGCAGAATCATTGCTGCATTACCATGGTCCACCACTGACCTACTATCATCATTCACTTTCCATGAAATCTTAATATCTAACCATACGGAGTCCATACATGTCGTATAGAATTCTTCTAAGGAGTTAACATAATCACCATTCATAATTCATGAAGAACACACCAAATTCTAACGTACTTTCATGACATGAAGCAGATAAAATTGCAGAAGAGTTTCAATCAAAGCAATGATAGCAGGTTAATACCATTCTTAATCATATGCCTTAAATAGAAGACTTAACTCAAAGGTTCGTCTAGTCCTTTTTGAAACAGGGTCCTGGCTTATCTCAAGATAGTACCTTCTGAGATAGATAGCCCGCTCATGGCGATTACACGAATTAAACCTTTACCAACTACTATTACGGTTGGGTATTGCACAGTCATCAGAAGGAATGTCAATCTTCCAAACCATAATACAACCTTCACAGCTTTAACCATCATCGCTGTATTCCTTTGGCACAAGCGCCTATAATTATCCTCTTACCTTTAAGGTGTCGGCCACCTCTTTGGCCTTTCCTGATAGTAAAATTTCCTTATAGTCAATATCATTTTAACCACCTCCAAATAAATTTTCTACCTCATTTAAATCACTGCTTATGTGAAGATGTTTTCCTTAAAATCTGATGAGTAAAAAAAAAATATCACCATTTTCCCATAAGTTATTGCCTCAGTCTTTAGAGGTTAATCACTGTCACGACTGACTCTATATCATACTTAGAACATCTTTTATCTTAGGTTCTAATTGCCTTGAACAATTTCGACCTTTACTGGTTCGATCCATACTTTCTCGTGGTTTAACACGTGCCCCACTTGGCATCATTATAATTACGTCATATTTCCTTTATCAACATTTCTATTCTTGAGAATTTTGAGTATTACCTTTCTCCTTGTAAAACCTCTAAGGTTATCCTTGAATCGTTCCTCCTGTATTCCCTAGATACAGGGCATATCAAGATACCATTTATTAATACCAGAATCATTGTCTATATACTTCTGAAAAATTTCTCCACTGATTCCTAAAGGTTGTTATTACCTTAATCCTTTCCAATTCATACTGTCAAAACTCATACTATCCCTACTAAGGGTGAAATGCCAACCTTTATGCATCCCCTAGGATTCATTTTAAGTTACCGATGTTCTATCCTTAATTCCACCTTTAAAAAGGTACATGCATCCTTTCATGGATAAATCAAGTCATATATCCCTGATAAGAGTGTCTTATTCAATCATTCCCACCTCGATAGTATATGCCTAATTTCACAATAACATCTGTATTCAAAATGAGGTCAATCAATATGGCCTCCAAAAGATAACAAACAGTTATCCGCTTTTCTTGCCTAATTTGGTAACGATAACAAGGATGTTCTGGAAGATATTGGTCGTATTCAACGTGAACTTCTTCTTAATAATTCCTTATTTACTTTTGTTGTTTATCTCAACAGTCATCTCAATGTTGGGATATCTTTCATACCTGACGTCTCCCTTTCTGGGTATCAGGCCACCAGTCTTACACTTCACATTCTTGAAGGTCACCCCCTCATCCAATTTTCCTAATTTCTTACTTTCTTGTCTCCTTAGTCTATCCGCGTCTCATTATTTATCCTTCAAACTATCTCAAGGTTTCCTCGAATCCTCCCAACTTACAAGGAATAAAATATATGTATCTCTTATGCCTTCAACCATCAATTTTTAACTCATGGTGAATCACCCTCATCCTGACGATTATATACTTTTCTATTTCTATTGCTACGAGTCTTTAGGGTTTCCTCATACCCAACTCCCTTATCATTCCTCGAACTCTATTGCCTTTATATTCCTTTTCACTTCAATTCCTTTTTATTTTCCTTTCACTTATCATTATTTCATGAACCCACTAATTATTTACTTCAAACATCACGTCGTTCTGGGATTCTTGTCCTCCGAACGAATCTTTACAACTTTTACAATCTTAGATTCATAATTCATCATACTCGTCCGCCTTTGTTCTGGCTCTAAAGCTTTTACACTATCTCCATAACCTTGGGAATTACTTTCCCGAAAACAATTGATTGAACTTTAATCAGTTTATCATAACCTCTTACTCGGTGCCTTTCTTGGTCTTTCACCAGTGGTGGCCCTTCTCTTAGGAGGGTAAGTGACAAAAATAGTCTTTTGTGATTCGTCCATCATTTAGAATCTCAAATGATTCCTATATTTCCTTTAGCCAGGCTCTTGCCTCGACTGGGTCAGCTTGTTCCTTGGAACTCTAAGGGCTTAGCGACTTAAAGGTCCTGAAAGAATTTCACACCACATTGTTTCCTCAAGATGGTGGTTAGGGGTAAAAGTATAAGTTTTGTTTTAGGCAGGTCCATGGATTGCCCAATAGGAGTACCATCCTGGTTCTTCCTATCTTGCTCGACTTCTGTTTTCTCAGTCTAAATATTTCTTCCTACTCCCCATAATTGGGGTCATCTTTTAATTTAAAATCCTCATTTTCCACTTCATTATATTCTGGGTTCCTTATAGCTTAATTACGACTTCCCTGATTATCACATTCAAGGTTTGCCCCTTATCTTATTCCTCATGGGGGCATAATGCTTGGAAAAAATTTATTTTGAGAATCTCTGGATATTTGTCTTATTTACTTTGCTTAAGTCTTTCCTTCATTCCGTCTTTGCATGATTGCAAATTATGAATTCTCAAGTTCTATAAACTTCATGACACTCTCTTAAGTGTTAATAGTGCAATTAACAATATGAATTATCACAAACAGACTGATCTGAACTGAAATTAACGAATATATACATAACCATTTGTTCGAGGGTACAACCACTGAACACATTAAAGAGAATTACATCATTTGATCTGATCGCTTCTATCCCAAAAGTACTACCATAGAAAATCATCTAGTCATTAAAACTAATCATTCATAACTTAGGCTAATCCTCCAAAAGCGGTGCTACATGAAACCCTTGTCTGATCGCTCTGGCTCTGCACACTACCATGGATCAAGAAATGCGGGCACACACGACATCCCTAACCTGCTCCATCACAGAGGTGATGAGGTCTAAGATAGTTGCAAGTAGAGCTGGATCAATCTGACCCTCAAGATGGCCTCTAGCTGTAATATGGGTGGTAGCCTCAATCCTTTCCATGCTATGAGCTAATCCTGCCGGAAGTACCCCGCCCTCAATCCTTGGTGCAGTAAGTCGATCCAACAGATCACTCCTAACATTATGGGCCTTAGATAGGCCACCCAAAGTCATGTAATAATCGGCGATATGGGAAGCCTGAGTGGTTGCATCTAGCAGTCCATGGGTTGCAGGTGGTGCAGGCCCAGGGGATCCAAATGGATAACCAAGCACGGTATCAGGTGACAATGGTGCAGGAGATAAAGGTAGCATTTCCTCAGTAGGTGCTGGGCTCTGTACAGGGGAGGGAACAGGAATTGGTGGAACCTCATGGATGTCTTCAGGAACCTCGGGAAGAGGGTCTGATACTGGTATAATTGGTGCCGTGGAAGGCCCCACTCTTTCTGCCCTCATTAACCTTTGTGCCCTTGGTAACTCTTCATCCTCTAGTGCCACCCTCGCGGCCATTCTTGGTCTGGTAGTCGCCCAGACTACGGTCATCAATTCCTCAGCGGTCCTCTCTTCATTCTCATCAGGATCCTCCACGAGATCCTCCTCGGCAACAATCCCTTCTGGGATAACATCCTCAACCGCAACATTCTCAATATGAATCGCATCCGGTCCCTCGTTAGGGTACTTTATCAGATTCACAATTTGATCTCCAACATGTAATAAAACATCCTCATGCTGATGCTCCTGAACCTCAGGGTTCGGTGCCCTACTGCCCTATACGAGAACGAACTATGTTACTATCATAATATTTATAAGGGTTCCCGTAAGGGTTTTAACTGTCAGTACTACATTAAGTAGTCCGACCATGAACTTGGCAAGAGTTCTTATTATCTGAGTGAACTTATTATCTTAACGTTACATCATCTCTGAGGTTTATAACGCTTAGCTCTGATACCATTTCTGTAACACCCCCAAATCCGGGGTCGGGGATTCGGGTTGTCACAAGTTCCATATCCCTTAACAACACTTAATCTTAACAATCAACCAATTACTGCGTACTGTGACCCCACAATACACACACACACGGCAAGTTATAGTCTCAAAGATGAATACCCAAAAAAATAACACAAGTCATTTTATTCCACATAATAAGCCATTACACCTCAAGAAGGTTCTGAATAAATTTACATTTCTTTGCCATTATTAAAATTCATATTATACATAAGTCTGGTTCATCAATAGTTGAAAACCTAGCCTATTGGTAGCTCCTACCTCAGCTACGGCGGCATCAACGCTTCCAGAAAACTGCGGAACATTTTCTAACCGCTTGCGAATTGGAAGCTTGGTCCTGTTCATCTTGTCTATCTGATGTTGTGTGATGAAAGAAGAAAGAAAGGGTGAGCAACAAGCCCACCAAAATAATATGTATAATGATTTACAATATATGAGCATTCTCATAGTACTCATGAAAGTCTTGGTCAAGAAGAAATGAACCAAGTTTGATATCTTACCGCGACCAAGTCGCAAAATATTCAGTATATATGTATATATACTTTTCAAAATCTTGGAAGTCCTCTTCCATGCATAATATACACAGAGTTCCAGTTTATAACTGTATAAAAATATCCTTGCAAGGTGATCTCATATATCTAACCTTGTCTCAACGTTTTTCTGAAAATCTTTGTCATGCATAAGATAATCATTTACTAAGTATAAGTTTAAAAGATGAAGTTACAAGATACTCCAATATACTTATATCTTTTCCGAATACTACTTGAACTACCACCGTTCAAGTTATAATTAGTTCATCCCATAGATTAAGCTACAAGACAAAACTTGTATATAATCAATCTTTAAAATATCATCAAAATAAAATGAAGTTACGAGATACTTCATTTGATGCAAACATCATTTTGAAAGCTTGACCCTGCCAACACTCAACAATCGCCCAACCGTAGCCTTTCTATCGAGGTGCTCTGGGTAGTGTTGCAGAAATATCCAACTGGATGATGAACTCATTACGGGAGTTTGTCGCGCCAGGAAGACCACTTACGATGATCAGTCGCAGTAGTACAACCCCACCATTTTCTACATGTAGAGGAGAACCTGTCGGATTTACTTGTCAACCGAACACTGGACTCCTAAGGAATGGACCGTCTTAGCGGAACTTCCAGGCCATTTGGGCCAATACAATTAAGCTGGGTCGGCGCCACTCGACCACTTACGCCACTCCTAGTTCAGATGAAATCCATGACTCTGAAACGTAAGGCTCGTCCCCACTTTCCCTAAGTAGAAACTTGTTGATACGGCTCCACCAAGAAGTCGTATCTAGTTGGAAAGGAAAACTCACCGATATTTCCCAGGCGATGCCTGTTAATGGATTAACTTGTTCCAAGAATTTTACTTCCCGAGTATTGGGTAAGTAATCAAAAACTCTTTTATCAAGACAGCAACCTTGTTGCTAATATAAAACATACCACAGAGCCGGATCCCACAGGTTTTGAGCGAGTATTTAAATCCCCTTCGAAAGGAGGATCTTAAATATAAAAATGAGTTTTGGGATCCGCTCTAACTTTTAAAAATCATTTTGAAGACTCGCAAAACATTGTTAAGAATGTTTGGAGTGATGCTGATTTAATAAGATAAATCAGTCCCAATATATTAGAAAATATCTGAATATTATTATTTAAATAATATTCCCATAAAGAATAATCTTTATAAAAATAATTGAAGTAGAAGTTGTAAAACTTATACTTGAAATGAATATTAAATAACCAAAGATATACTTATACGAAAGTACTATCTTTATTTGAATAATCAAAAGTAAGTTTGATTATCGACACATTATTCTTTAATAAAATAAAGAATAATAATTAGTAAATAATCAGAGTCATAAGTCCTCGAATGAATATTCAAATAATAATATTCATTAATAAAATAAACGGAGTCATAAGCCCTCCAATGAATATTCAAAATAATATCCATTAATAAAATAAAGTTATCGAATAAACCTTATTCGAATAATAGTTTAAAAAAAACTATTCATATATATATATATATATAAATATATATATATATATATATATATATTATACTCGGGAGCATCGACTCCCGATTTTAGAAAAATGTTAACCTTTGGGTCCCCTATACTAAGGGTATATGCAAATTGCCGCTTATCTCTAGCATATGTATTATCAACTGAATCAACAGATATATGTATCAAGAATACGAAACAGGCATGCATATATACCATATCACATGCTACAATATATCGCAAGAATTTGCTAATAACAATCATGCATCACAAGATAATGCATATACAAAAGTATACATCACCACAACAGTATAACGGGTAGAAAACTTGCCTGAGCGACTGGGGGTTACAAATGGCTTGGGACGAGTCTGGTAACCTATAAACAACATATAAGTTGGAATTAAACCAAAGTCACTTATAAACCTATACTTTAACCAATTTAGACTCTAACGCTCGCTTTGCGCTTACTGATTCTCTTAAGTCGCTCGAGTACCCTCGGCTCCACCATTTTTAATAAATTAACCATTACGAGTTTTAAGGCGATTCTTTCGCGAGTGTCTTACCAACTGCCTAACACAATTTACGTAAATGTTTCATACTCCAATTAGTCCTTTTAGGTCTTTAACCTATGTTTCAAAGTAAGGCAAGGGGTAATGATTCGTTCGCGAAACGTCGTTACTTAAAACGGTCGTTTCTCCTAAACCTTACATCGGAATCAAACGAACTATACATATCAAAACGAAGCTCGTAACATGAACTATCTAATAATGGCAATGGTCAAAACCTAGCAGTGAGTTCACGGGTCCTAATGTTAAGAACAAAAACAACCTAAAGTAAATCGGACATTACGACGGCTATGTTTACGCGATTACCCAAATTTAAACCACTCCAAATCATCTCACAATCATCTCACAATCAACATCCCAACCAAAACTCCATTCATACTACATCATAACATCCCCAAAAACTTCACATTATCAATTTATACTATTCTTAAACATGAATTTAAACTACACTTAAGTTCATTAATCAACAATCCAAGAACTACCACTCCAAAAACTTTACAAAACCAACTAATCTCTACATTCACAACAAGCAAGCCTCTCATAAATTATAAAAACAAAACTAAAGCTAATTACTCAAATAAAGTTAGGGTTTGGAGGGGTTATACCTTCCTTGGAGAGTGGAGAATCAATAAGGAAGCTTTAATTAACCACTAGTTATCTTTACTAAGCTTGAATCTTGAAGAAAACATAAGAAAACACAAAGTTAGTTCTTGAAAACACTATTCACCAAGAACTTTGATGAATTGATTAGCTATGTAAATCATGTAATCTTGAGCTTTAACTTATGGCTCATTTAAGTTATGAATTATGGAAGCTAAAGAAACAAACCTCTTGATTTTTGAAGGTGTGTAGCTAGGGTTTTGAAATTTCTTCCTTGGTTTAAGAAAAAAAAGCCGAGAGCTTTTGTTCTTGAAGAAGAGAAGTCAACTTCTAATTTTGATGAAATGAATTGTTTTGGCTTGGTTGATTGCTTTTGATTTGTTTTGTTACCTTTTTACCATGGTAATTTTTGTGTTGTTCTAATTCAACCAACAACACACTTTGCATGGTCATGCTTATGTCACCATGTGATGTCACCCTCCCTCCTTTGTCCTCTTCTCATTGGTTTGATGACATCATCCCCACTAATCTCTTTGATTAGCTTCTAATTACTTGGCTAATGACCGCTGATCTGTTATACGGTTCGCTTAACTTTTGTTTCCGTTTATCGTTTGAGGGATCATACCCGGGATCTTATTACTTGGATTCCCTTAACCTTTCTCAATACATTATATTCCTTTTATGATCCTCTCTTACAATCCTTGAATTTAAATCCTTTTTATCCTGTTACCTTATACTCAATTCTTTCGATATCTGGTGGATTTTCGGGAAAAATCAAAGTGTTCGGATTTGGATTCTGACGATCTTTACATACACTTATATACCACATAGAGTACTAATAATATCCCAGAAGATCAATAAAAGAACCCCTTCATAGTGTGGCATGAAAAGTTTTCTTAATCAGCATAATCAGCAAAACATTATTCATAAGGGTTTCAAAAATTCCAAAAATTGGGGTTATTACAGTAAAGCTCTTTTCACAAAGTCTTATACTGAGTCATCAAGTTCTGAAAGTGATGATGACTCAGAATCTAAAAGCTTGCCTGAGACTGATGCTGATGAGGAGATGATGAAGCTGTGTGCTCTTATGGTGAATTATACTTGTAAGGAGATGATGAAGCTTGCATTCCATTTATACTTGTAAGGAATATCATAGTTTGTACTATGATTATTATCAAATAAAACCTTCTTTAAAGAAAGTTTCCAATGTTCCTTCTAGTGTAAATTCTGATTCAAAGTCTGATAGTGTAAATTCTGATAAGAAAAATGTTAACATAAACTCTGATGCTAAATCCGCTGCAAATGTTAACAAACTTGATAAGGACAAAGGATCCAAGCAAGTCTGGGTCCTTAAAACTAATCATTAGTGGTCTTTGTGATTGCAGGGTAACAGGAAAAACATCCTTGTTCTGGACAGTGGATGTTCAGGACATATGACTGGAAATAAAGCCCTGCTATCAGACTTTGTGGAGAAAGCTGGCCCAAGTGTTTCTTATGGAGATGGCAACATTGGAAAAACATTGGGATATGGCAATATCAATCTTGGGAATGTCATCATTAAAGAAGTAGCTCTGGTCTCAGGACTTAAACACAATCTGCTGAGTATAAGTCAAATCTATGATAGAGGTTATCATGTTGATTTCTTTGAATAACACTGTGAAGTTGTGAGTAAATCTACAGGCAAAGTTGTTCTGAAAGGATACAGGCGTGGTAACATTTATGAAGCTAAGCTTTCAACAAGTACTGATGGTTCTACAATCTGTCTGATGAGTAGAGCATCAATTGAAGAAAGCTGGAATTGGCACAAGAAACTCTCTCATTTAAATTTCAACAATATATATGAGTTGGTCAAGAAAGCTCTTGTGAGAGGACTGCCAAAGTCAGTATTTGCTCCTGATGGCCTTTGTGATTCTTGTCAGAAGGCCAAACAAAGAAAATCTTCATTCAAGAGCAAGACTGAATCATTAATTCTTGAGCCTTATCACCTACTACATGTTGATCTATTTGGTCCAGTAAATGTCATGTCTATTGCAAAGAAGAAATATGTTATGGTCATAGTGGATGAGTTCACCAGATACACATGGGTGTATTTCTTGCACACAAAAAGTGAAACTGCATCTATCTTGATTGATCATGTCAAACAACTGGATAAATTGGTCAAAGATTCTGTGAAGACAATAAGGAGTGATAATGGCACTGAGTTCAAGAATCTGATAATGGAAGAGTTCTGTAAAAACCATGGAATCAAGCAGGAATTCTCTGCTCCTGGAACTCCATAACAAAATGGAGTTGTTGAAAGAAAGAATAGAACTCTCATTGAAGCTGCACATACAATTCTTGAAGGAGCAAAGCTTCCAACCTATTTCTGGGCTGAAGCTGTGCAGACTGCTTGTTTTACTCAAAATGCAACACTCATTAACAAGCAAGGAAAGACACCATATGAGATGGTGAAGAAAAAGAAGCCAAATCTGAAGTATTTTCATGTATTTGGATGCAAGTGTTTTATTCTCAAGACTCATCCTGAACAGCTATCCAAATTTGATCTAAAAGCTGATGAAGGAATCTTTGTTCGATATCCACTTTCCACAAAAGCCTTCAGAGTCTATAATTTGAGAACAAGAGTGGTCATGGAATCTATCAATGTCTCTTTTGATGACAAGAAGATTACTGGACTTGAAGATTTTATTGATCATGATCAGCTGAGATTTGAAAATAAAAACTCAAATTCTGATACTGAAAATCCTGAAAATCTAAGTCCTGATACTGCAAACTCTGATGGATTAAACTCTGATGTTATTGAAACTGTGGTGACTACGCCAAAGGAAGATGCACCTATGCAGGGGGAGCATACTCAAGATCTTACCACATCACAAGAAGCATCAGAACATACATCTGTCTCTTCAAGTTCTGATTCGTCAAGTTCTGATAAGCCAAGTTCTGATAGTTCTGAAAATCTAAATTCTGAAGAATCCAACTCAGAGAGCATAGTTTCAGGGGGAGCATCAGAAAATGAAAATGAAGACAGCATGGATCATGGGGGAGCATCCAGTTCTAGAGAAAACCTCCCATCTGCAAGGAAGTGGACTAAATCACATACACCTGATTTGATAATTGGAAATCCTGATGCAGGTGTTAGAACTAGAACATGTACTTCAAATGAATGTCTTTACAATTCTTTTCTTTCTCGGACTGAGCCAAAGAAAGTGGAAGAAGCTCTTCAAGATGCTGATTGGGTGCAAGCAATGCAGGAAGAGTTAAATGAATTTGAAAGAAACAAAGTCTGGACCCTAGTGCCAAGACCAAAGAATAGATATGTTGTTGGTACAAAGTGGGTATTCAGAAACAAAACTGACAGTGATGGCATAATTACAAGGAATAAGGCAAGGCTGGTTGCAAAAGGATATTCTCAACAGGAGGGAATTGATTATGATGAAACATTTGCACCAGTTGCTAGGTTAGAAGCCATAAGGATATTTTTGGCTTATGCTGCTCACAAAAAGTTTACTGTCTTTCAAATGGATGTGAAAAGTGCTTTTCTCAATGGAGAATTGGAGGAAGAAGTATATGTTGAACAACCTCCCGGCTTTGTGGATTCCAAATATCCAGATTATGTCTACAGGCTTGATAAAGCAATTTATGGACTTAAGCAAGCTCCTAGAGCATGGTATGAGACTTTAGCTCAGTTTCTTCTGGAAAGTGGATTTAACCGAGGAACTATAGACAAAACACTGTTCTACCTCAACCATGGAAAGGACTTACTTCTGGTCCAGATTTATGTTGATGATATCATTTTTGGGTCTACAAATGACAGATTTTGCAAAAAGTTTGCCAAACTGATGCAGTTAAGGTATCAGAGGAGTATGATGGGGGAACTTAGCTATTTTCTGGGCCTTCAAGTCAAGCAGAATGAAGAAGGCACTTTTATTTGTCAAACTAAGTACACCAGAAACTTGCTGAAGAAATTTGAAATGCAAGATTGTTCAAGTGCATCCACTCCCATGGCCACTGCAACAAAACTGGACAAGGATACTGGTAAATCAGTAGATATTACTGATTACAGAGGTATGATTGGCTCTCTACTCTATCTAACTGCTAGTAGACCTGATATCATGTATGCTACCTGTCTTTGTGTAAGATTTCAAGCAGATCCAAGAGAACCTCACTTAACAACTGTGAAAAGAATTTTCAAGTATCTTAAGGGAACAACAGATCTGGGATTGTGGTATCCCAGAGAATCAGATTTTAAACTAATAGGTTACTCAGATGCATATTTTGCAGGTTGCAAAATTGACAGGAAAAGCATAAGTGGAAGCTGCCAATTTCTTGGAGGCAGATTGGTTTCTTGGTTTAGCAAGAAACAAAAGTCAATTTCCACATCAACTGCAGAAGCAGAGTACATTGCTGCAGGAAGCTGTTGTGTACAGATTCTTTGGATGAAGAATCAGTTACTGGATTATGGGTTAACATATTTCAAAATCCCTATTTACTGTGATAATCAAAGTGCTATTGCTATGACAGGTAATCCAGTTCAGCACTCTATGGCAAAGCACATCAGCATCAAGTACCACTTCATCAGGGAACATGTGGATGAAGGTACAGTGGAATTGCACTTTGTTCCAACAGATTAACAACTAGCAGATATCTTCACAAAACCACTGTGTGAAGCTACTTTTACAAGATTGGTAAATGAACTTGGAATGGTTTCAGGTTCTTTCTCTAAATCTGCTTAGTTTTGTTCTGATACATCAGACTTTATGATCAGTATTTACAGAAATTACTTTCTTTGTGTATTCTGTGTTTAATTGAAAATTTGCTTAAGTACTGACTGTTGTCTGATGTAAGTTTCTAAACTCTGATAGTGATATGTTTGTTAATGTAACTATTCAATCCTATGAGGATACCTGTGCTAGATGCTGACCTAGTAGTCTTCAATAAACTAGGGATCCCATGTTAGAAGTAATTAATTCTGTGGAAATCTATTGACACAAGTAAATTCTGATATTGAGGTTAGTTGAGTTTACTTTGTCTATCTTATTACTAAGTCACAAACTAGAATACTGCTTCTCATCTATTAAGTTCTGATGCTAGTAAATCTGTTGAATGTACTAAGTGCTGATAAACCTCTCTTATCAAAAGAAAAAGAAAAGAATCAAGGATTAAAATTCAGGCACTCCTTTGAGATCTAGAGTACAAATGTGGAAGGGACGACCCAAGTGCATTGCTGTTATTAAGTAAATATGCATAAGAAAAGCAAAATATTTTCTTGGTGACTTTTCACACTCTATGATTACTGGAGAAATACTCTGATAATAACATAAATTCTGATAAGCAGTCATGACTCACTTACACTGAGAAGCCACTGTAAAATGGAATTTAAAAAGATGCACAAAATTAGCACAAAATAGTTGAGGTGGACTCAAGCATGAACTCATTCAATAGTAGGTTTCAGAATAATGACAGGTTTTTAGTAAAGTTTTCGTTATGCCTTATTTCTAAGATATACTGAAGTGAATCAGACTTTACTCTTTGTCTGATATTTAGCTTAATGCACACAATAAACACTCCATATGAATGATGAAAATAACTGTGGTGATCTATGTTATTTTAGATGAACAGTTTCTGTGTCACATTGCACAAATTCTGAGGACAAGTTCTGATTGCATATTCTGATGATTAAGTTCTGAAGAATCTATATCAGAATTTGTGTGAGGACTTACTAAGATAGGCATTCATTTTTCGAGTTAAGAAATTATGTTCTGATAACTGTTAAGTTCTGATATAAGTCTATGTTCTGATATTAAATTCTGATTCTTTACTTGACTTATTTGTGGATAAAATTTAAAAATAGTTTCAGTTTAAATCAGACTATGTTTGGGTAGAATATTAACAGTCAATATCATTAGGGATAGTGGTTCACGACACGTACAGTAATTTTTACTTGTTACTTGTGCGCATTAACCCTGACTTACATTTCCAATGACTGTTTTTCGTCTTCCCAGTCTAGGGAGATGAGGTAGAATTAATTCTACCTGCCAGCATTAAATTTCTTTGCGTCTCCTGGACTTCTTTTGCCTATATAAACAACCACTTCACATTAGCCTTCACATCAACTCTTTTATCACAAAATTCATCTCCATTTTCTTAATATCAAAAACACCATGGTCAATTATAATATGTTTTTGAACTATGAAACATTCAACATGGAGCTGAGCTGTGAAGCCTGGCAGTAGGAATGGCACGTCACTGCCATTCCTGATGAGATATGGGACTCAGTTCCCCAGGAGGTACTCACCCACCTCCTGTTCTTCTACATGGATTACCATCGCCATCTGGAGCGATTGGAGGAGGAAAGGCTGGAAGCTCTCCGCCAGCAAGAGTGAATCATCCGACTCGCTATTCTGTTTATCGAGAGTAGGAAGAAGAAATGATTTATTTTCTTCTTCCTATTTTTCTTCATCGTCAGCCTTGCTCTGCTTCTTGAGCTAGGACAAAGGCTGTTGATGTTAGGTTTAGCAGCTTAGGACAATCTTGTAAAAGTTCTGATGTAATTTAAATTTCATGAATGTATTCTCTTAATATATTAATGAAATTTCTTTTTTTTACAAGTTCTTGTCTTTGAGATGTTTTGTAATGCATTGATAAATCCTGATAAATATTCATATTCTGATGACCATTTCAATTTAAATTTAAATTAAGTTCTGATTTTACATTATCAGTACTTGTTCCCTTGATTTATTTTGGTCATTCTCACTCGATTTTTTTTTCAGAATATTGGTGTTGCAGTGAAAAATAATTGAATAAGTGGAAACAGTTTCAATTTTGAATTAAAACTGATTTACCTTGATTAATGGAATTACTGAAAAAGTGGAACAATTTTTCCTTGAAAAACTGCAAGTTGGTAAGTAATGATTATTGTTTTCCCGTGCCCATTAACTATTCATTATTTCTGCATGTCTGACAGGTGTCCAACGGTTACATTTTTTTTTCAAAGTATAAGTAAGACAGAGAGAGGATTTTTTTTCTTTTATTCACTTTTATACTTTATCTCTCTATTTGCTTTTACTCTCTTTCTTCTCCTAATGTTGGTTTTTCATATAGACATTCTATCAAACACCTAACAGGCACTCTTAAATCTCGATTATTTTCATGGCACCTAAGGATTTAATCATTGATGGAGCTAAATTTGTTCCAAATAACTATGCTGCAATTCTTGATCATGCTGAAGCTCCTTCTGAGTTGCATTTTGTGCAAGATCTTCTTGCACACAGTGAAATTGGGTATGCAATCATTAACCAAACTCATTTCGATTTTGCAAATGCTGTGATAGGTTTCATAGGGGATAGGATGACAGAAGATAGAAATGTAGTTTATTTTGCTAGATTCTGTCAGCTTATATATAACTTTTACTGTACTAATCCCCCTCATTTAGCCAGTACCTTAATTTCACCATTCAAAATTGCAAAACGAGCTTTTAATGACCTAGTAAATGCTGATCTTAAGAAAAGGGTGGTTAGACCCTTACAGATTCCTCAATCTGTAAAACAGATCTTAGTAAATGCTGATCCTGATACCTACAGATCTGTTTATCCTGATGTCCAACCAACAACCACCTCCCAAACACCACAGCAACCATCAGAACATACCACTCATACTACTCAACCTACCCTCAGACAATATCTCAAATCATATCTCTCCACTTCACAGATAGTGCAACCTTCATCCTCAGCACCTACTGTGAACCCTTCATCTTCCAAGGCTAAGAGGACAAAAATTGTTTCTCAAACACCTCAGAAGAGAAGGAGGATTGTTTTGAAAGATGAATCTGATAGTGAGGAACATGTTTCTACTTCAGAACCTGTTAATAAAGAAGCTGAGAAAGTTCCTTCTCAGAAGGATTCTGCAATTGGGGGATCTAGGCTTCTCAAAAGGCTTAGAAGAATGACTGTTGATGAAACTCCCAAGGAATCCATATCTTCAAAGAGATATAAGAAATAGAGGGCAAAAAGACCAGTTTCAGATGATGAGGAAGCAGCAGCTAAGGAAGGAGATCAGGAATCTCTGATCTCACGAGAACCAGTTTCTGCTAAGGCCCCTGCTTCTCCATTAACTTCAACTAAGGAATCATTTACTAGAAAAGGCCAACACACCTTCTGTGTCTCCTAGGACTGTATCTCCTGTTAATTCAGGCACAAGTGCTGATATTGTTGTCCAGAACTTGGTTGTGCCTGAAGTACTTTACTTAGAAGCTCCAACAACAACTAATCCATCAACAACACCTGTTACTGATGCTGCTCAAACTCCAGAATTATCTACAACACCTTCTCTGCATCTAGATGCTGATGATCAGAATATAGGTGAACATCAGGATATGGCTGTTGATCAGAACTTGGAACCAGATCAGCAATTAGAGGATGATCCTGAAGTCTCCATTGCTACTCATACTATTGTTTTATCAGAAGATACTGATTCTGTAAGTTTTGATGCTGCAAATGCTGGAGATATTGGTGATGCTGCTCCAAATTAAGATGCTGATGAAGCAGGTCCTTCAGGACATGCTCCTTAACAAACTGTTCTTAAATCTGAACTTGTTAAGAAGTTTGTTACAAGAGAAGCACCAGTGCCTTGGAGTGAAACTCTTGCAGGACAAGAGTGGACCAAGGAATGGAACTCAGTTACCTGTGCTCCATCTGCACAACATCTTGCTGAGCACTTGACTAAAGCTGATGAGATGTTAATTACTGATAATTTCAAAACACAACTTAGAGTCACTGCATTGAGTACTAAACATCTACAAGGTCTTCATTCAACTACTCATGCAGAGTTACATAAGATTCAGGAAGAATTCATTAACCAAGAACAAGTTCAAAAGATTGACAAGAAAAAATTCTTCCAACCTACCTTTGACAGAGTTGCTTATATTGAGAAGACTCAAGAGAAACAACAAGCTCCAATTGATGATATTTTGAAAAATCAAGCATCTCAGCAATCTCAACTTAATAAAATCCAAGCCTTAGTGGAATTGCTTGTCTCTCTTCTCTTACCTGCTGATGCCAAAAAGGGGGAGAAAGTAATTAAGTCCAAATGCAAAACTGATAAGACACTGAAGGGGAAGGATGATGAAAAGGATGACCAAGGAAACTCTGGAATGGGTAGAGGTCATAGTCAAGGTAGAGGTTTCTCATCAAGAAAAGCTGAAATCACAAGTCACAGGACAAGTTCTGATACTGGAAAAAGAATTAGTTCTGCTACTGGTAAAAGGATAAGTTCTGATGAACTTTTAGAACTTGATGAAGAAATGTCAAGACAGTTATTTCTTCAGGAAAATCCAGGAATGGACTTGGAGAGTTTAATGGAAGAAAAAGCCAGACTTAAATCAGAAAAAGTCACATCTAAATCTGAAGCTTCTGGTAAAAAGACAATTCCAAAACTCAAAGTCATTGTGATAAAAGAAAGGACAAATACTGAAGCAACATTGGCTAAATCACAACCGAAGATAGATCCAAGATCCAAGGGTAAAGAAAAAGTTGGTGAACCTATCAAGGTTTATGTGCCTCCTGAGAATGACGAAATTACTGATGAAAAGGATGATCTTGCTCTGACTTCAAGAAAAGTTTTTAAGACAACCTCTGGCATGGCTCAAGTTGTTCAGAGTCAAGAGACAGTAAGTTCTGATATTCCGAAGAAGCAAGTAACCTCTGACATAGCTCAAGTTAACTTACTATCAGAAGATAAATCAAAGACACTCCTACCAGGATTCACTAAAGCAAAACAGAATCAACCTTTGAAGACTGCTGCAAGTGGTTTTGAAGCAAGAGTAGTTACTGGAAAGGAAGCGAGAAATAAAACTGGATTGAGAAGTGCTGATGAAAGAAGAATACAGAACACTACCAATGATCCAACTTCCTTGAGTGAACCAGGTATTGAAGCAACTCCTGAGAGATTGAATCAACTGGAATCTGTACAAATGGTTTACCATACCTACTTGAAAGAACACATCTTGTTGTACTTCATGACAGATGGTAGGGTTTATCATATAAGGCAAAATGCCATTCCATTGAAGAATTTTGAAGAACTGGAGCATGTACTATTCTTACTTCAAGTGAATGACAGATTAATAGAAAGTGCTGCAAACTATTTGAAGGACCAGATTCAGAGACAGAAAAGGCTTTATTCTGTTAAGTCTGATAGCACATATCTTCCAAAGTACATAGATCACAAGGGTGATATAGTTGAAATGAAGCCCAACACTGCTAAGATTATAACTACCTTTCTGGGTTACAGGGCTGTGGAATTCAATCTTGAGTCTGATAAAGCATATTTGATCAGACTGGATCAGGATATAAGTAAAGCTAAGATTAATGATCTCAGGGCTGCAATCTTTCAAATTGGTGAAGATACTGCAGAGCTTAAAGATGCTAAAAGGAGGATGATTGATGAACTTAGATATGCTGAGAAATGTTTGTTGAAGAACTATCTCAGAACAACTCCTAACATCAGAGAGATCAGAAGATGAAGCCAAGTCAAGATCTACAACTGCTTAAATTTTGATATTTGTACAGACTGAAGTTGTTATCAGAAGTTAGAGATTGGTAAAGCTTTAAGGACTATAAGTTGTAGTTATCTAGTCTAATTGTCATGCATTTGTACTTAATGTTTTTGACATCATCAAATATTTGTTAAACTTGTATATTATGCTAATTTACAAGTTGGGGGAGATTGTTAGATATATTTGATAATGTCATGGTTAATATGATTTATGTTTAGTTTTCAGATCTTACTTAAACAGGATAAATCAATACTTACTGGAAGTCAGGACTTAAGGATATCAGTACTTATAATTATCAGGAGATAATCATCAGAAGATGGATATCAGAACTTAAGTACTGAAGGACGTTCAGATAAGGACAACAGCTGATTAAAGGAAAGAAGATCGAGGCAAACATAAGAAGAGATATGCATGAAGAAGGAATTCTATGATGAATAGAATACTTGGAAGAAAAGATATTTGATTGATATATTTTAGGAAGCAGAATTATATTCCATATCAATTAGCGATTATCTTGTAACTGTGTAGTATATAAACACAGACATAGGGTTTACACTATAAGTGTTGATATATTCGAGAAGATTATTTATTGTAACCCTAGCAGCTCTCGTGATATTTGTTCATCACTGAGAGGTAACAGTTCCATACTGTAACGGAGTTTATTGTTTCAATAAAGTTTGTTTTCTGTTACTTGAGTTATTAAAGTTCGATTTGATTGTATATTACACCATAATCACCCCCTCTACAGTGTGTGTGTGACCTAACACTCTAAAAGAAACATCTCCAATGATATGCTCAAAGGGGTGATCTTTTGTCCATTTTCTTTGTTGAGGTAGATTAGCTCTAGATAAAGAAACCTCATTGTTGTCTTGATGTGTGATTGAGTTTTGATTGATAGAAAGTCCCCCTGAGTTTGTGGATCTTTGATTTGAGAAAGGGGAACTTTCAATGGGTGATCTATCTTGACTTCCTGCTCCTTTTGATAACCCGACGGATGGTGAATTTTGAGTACCGACGGATGAAGCTAGTTGTCTCCTGACGGATAACACAGATTGCCTCCCGATGGATGAAGCATTATGCAACCCGACAGATGTTGAGTTTTGTGCTTCATTGGTAGTAGATTTATCTGCATTATCCTTAGACACTGTTTCTTGATCACTTTCATCATCACTGTCATCACTAACCATCTCCACATTGTCGAATTTGAGGCTCTCATGGTAATCTCCATCTTTCAGTCCTTCAATCTTTTTATCATCAAATACAACATGTATTGATTCCACAACAATGTTGGTTCTTAGATTGTAGACTCTGTATGCTTTACCAATAGCATATCCAACAAAAAATCCTTTATCTGCTTTAATATCAAACTTCCCATTTTGATCAGTTTGATTTCTCAGAATATAGCATTTGCACCCAAAGACATGAAGAAAATTTAGAGTTGGCTTCTTGTTCTTGAACAGTTGATAGGGAGTCATGCATCTTGCTTGATTAACCAGAGAAATATTCTGAGTATAGCATGCAGTATTTACAGCTTCAGCCCAGACATAGGTTGGCAGTTTAGATTATTCAAGCATTGTCCTTGCAGCTTCAATAAGTGATATGTTCTTTCTTTCCACTACTCCATTCTGTTGTGGAGTCCTTGCTGCTGAAAACTCATGCAGAATCCCATTTTCCTCACAAAATGCTCTCATGACAGAAATCTTGAACTCAGTTCCATTGTCACTCCTGATTCTTCTAACCTTGAAATTAGGATGATTATTGACTTGCCTTATGTGATTGATGTTAATTTCACTAGCCTCATCTTTAGACTTTAGGAAATATGTCCAAGAGTACTTTGAGAAATCATCTACAATTACTAGGCAAAATCTTTTCCTTGAAATGGACAACATATTGAATGGTCCAAATAAATCCATGTGAAGCAGTTGCAAAGGCTCTTCAATTGTTGAATCAAGTTTCTTCCTGAATGATGCTTTAATCTGCTTCCATTTTTGGAAGGCATCACACAGTCCATCCTTAGAAAACTCCACTAGAGGAATGCCTCTAACCAGTTCTTTCTTTACTAGCTCATTCATGGTCTTAAAGTTTAAATGGGATAGCTTCTTGTGCCATAGCCAACTTTCATCCTGACTTGCTTTACTGAGAAGACAAGTAACAGATTCTGCATTAGATGAGTTGAAGTCAGCTAGGTACATATTTCCTTTTCTCACAACAGTGAGAACCACTTTGTTGCTTCTTTTGTTAGTCACAACACAGGCTTCTGAGTGGAAGGTTACTGAGTTGCCTTTATCACAAAGCGGGCTGATACTCAACAAATTATGATTGAGACCATCCACTAAGGCAACCTCCTCAATGATGACTTTGTCCTTTGAAATCAAGCCATATCCCACAGTATAACCCTTGCTGTCATCTCCAAAAGTAATACTTGGGCCAGCTCTCTCCTTGAACTCTGTGAGCATGGTAAAATCACCAGTCATGTGTCTTGAACAACCACTATCCAAGTACCAAAGATTCTTTCTGTTTCCCTGCACACATCAAAATCAAATCAAGTTGATTTTGGTACCCAAGTTTCCTTGGGTCCTGCCTTGTTAGCTTTTATTTTCTGTTTCTTAGGCTTTATCTCATTTGACTTAGGGATATCAGATTCATCCTTGGTCAATTGAGTTTGGCCTTTGAAACCATTCATTGCAACAGAATTATCATGCAGATTATTATTAACAGGGAATGACATGCTATTAGTAAACATGTTATTCTAGTATGGCATGCTAAATGACATTTGTGGCATACTAAATGCAACATAATAAGGATTAGGTGCAAATGGCATGTTAGCAAAATGTGCATTCATATTCTGTGTAGACATAACATTCATGGGCATGGGAGGCATGGCATTCATGTTAGGAAATTGAGGTGGCACAGACATGAAGTAGGCATGGCAGATTTTCCATTAACAGACAAATGATTTACACTACCACACTTGACACAGATTTTTCTAGGAGCATATTTATCAGGTGTGTAGTTATTGTGTTTGTTAATCCCTACTTTAACATTTGTATTGTTTTTCTTTTTAGTCTCTGTTTTTACCTCAATCTTTTCAAGTCTGTCACTTAACTGTTTGACAGTCATGTGACCAACATTAGCCTTTATCCCTTTCTTAACTTGACTCGATTCTCCTGAAACAAAATTCTTGGAAACAGACCTATACTTCTCATTCAGCTTAACAAGTTTGGCTTTACTGATAGGCTTACTCACAACCGACGGATGAGGATTTTCATCATTCGATGAATAACCTTTTTTATTATCCAATGGATGATCCTCATCATCCATCGAGTCTACATCTGTCAGCACTCCATCTACCAAATTTGGTTCTAGTTTCTCTTTCTTCTTTTTCCAGGGTGCATCACAGAAAGACTCAATTCCTTGAACTTTGGTGATTTGAGCATGGACATCCCTGGATGTTTTCCATGCCTTAATCACCTCGTGTTCACGCTCGAGCTGCTTCTTCAAAATTTCTTCTTTCTTCAAGGACTCAGTTAATTCCTCCTTGGCAATCTTACAATCAATTCTTAACTTTTCAAAATCAATGAACTGAGACTCAAGCACATTATTTCTCACTCAAAAACAAATTGTTTTCTTTGATTTTAGCATTTTCTTTAGTAAGAAACTTAAGTGTAACACGCAAATGATATAACTCTATAGACATGTCATTTATGGCATCATTACACTTCGCTTTAGATAAATGTGCAAGGTTTGTAGTAATTACCTGATTACTTGAAGAACTTGTTTCTGTTTCATCAGACTTGGCCATTAGGGCTAGATTGACATAGCTGACATCTTCATCTTCATCCAGACCATCTGTTGCCCAGTCATTTTCTTGTGTTATGAAAGCCCTTTCCTTTTGTTTGAGCAATTCAAAGTATTTTTGCTTATAATCCACAGGCTCAAACTTTTTCTTACTGGAATCTGACTTCCTACATTCACTGGCAAAATGCCCTGCCAAGCCATATTTGAAACACTTGAATTTTGATTTATCCACCATGTTTCTATTTGGCTTGGCTTCTCTAAAGTTCTTCTTGAACTTGAGCTTGGCAAATCTCCTGGAAAGAAATGCTAGGTGTTCATCAATGTCCTCCATGTCATCTTGGCTCAAAGAATCTTCACTTTCTACTGCAAGCCCCTTGCCCTTGTTCTCACAGACCCTTGAAGTTGATTCAACAGCTTCCATCTTCACTTCCTTTTCTTTTTCCAACTCAGCAACTAGTGCAATGGATCCTCCTTTCTTCTTTCCTCTCTCCATCCTCTCATCTTGCTCTATTTTAAGCTCATAAGTTTTCAGGATGCCATACAGTCTCTCCAAAGTAAACTCCTTATATTCTTTTGAGTTTCTTAATGAGGCTGTCATTGGTTTCCATTCCTTTGGAAGAGATCTAAGGAATTTCATATTGGAGTCTTTTGTCTGATAGACCCTTCCATGCAACTTTAGAGCATTTAGTAGTTTTTGAAACCTACTAAAAATGTCAGTGAGAGACTCACTTTCTTTATTATGAAAATGCTCATATTGTTGAATCAAGAGCTGCATCTTATTTTCTCTAACTTGTTCAGTGCCATCACAGATGATCTGTATTGTATCCCAAACATCCTTGGCAGTTTTGCAGTTGATAATGTTGTCAAACATGTCTCCATCAACTCCATTAAACAGGATGTTCATGGCCTTTTTATCCTTTCTGACTTGTTCAATGTCAGGATCATACCATTCATGCCTTGGCTTGGGGACTGATGGCTCGTTTCCTGTTGGAGCTAGTCAACATAGGCCTCATCTTGAGAAAACAAATGAAGATGCATTTTTACCTTCCAATGATGGTAATTATCTTTATCCAGAAAAGGGATCTTGACTCCAACATCCTTCTTGTTCATCTTGCTGTATTGTTTTGATCTTTAAACTCTTTGTAAGTTAAGAGCTTGCTCTAATACCAATTGTTAGTCCCTTAACAATATGATAAGAATTACAGAAGGGGGGGTTGAATGGAATTCTTGAATTTTTTTCTTAAATTAAGAATGTTCTAACTCGAATATATATATATATAAGTGTGAATTGATTAGCACAATGCGGAATAGTTACTTAGATGAATCAAATCACAAGTAATTAAAACAAGAGTCTTTAAAAACTTTCTGGTGGATTTGAATGATTCCACCAGAGATATATATTGTATATCGAGAGAACCCTGTGTGCAAAATGCTTACAGCTTCTTACAACAATTGAACAACTAAGAGTACAGAGAAATGCTAAGAATTCTGCTTATAAATGTTTATCTGCTATGTTGCTTAGTTCGATAGTTTCTTAATTGCTACTTCTTGGTTTATATATCACCAAGATTACAAAGTAATGAGACAGGATAATAAAACAAAAACTATCTAGTCTCTTACAATGCTACTTCATTACTCTATTCCAGCATCTTTGAATATCTTCATAATAGCATGGAAATGGCAATGCTTCTTTGTTCTCGAAAACCCAGTTGAATAGGCTACCATATTCTATTTGCATCCACTCGACGGATGTGACTGTGTTGTCACTATCAACATATATTTGAATTCTTTATCCACCAGGTTCATGATCATCCGTCAAGTTGTTGATCATCCGTCGGGTTGTCTAGTTGATCATCCGTCGACTTCATTGTAGTTTATCCGTCGGGTAGCAATCTGGAACTTGACTTCATTTCATTTATGCAGAATTAAAAGACATCATCTATGTACAATTAATCAACCTATTCTGCATATCTAGTTAAAGTCAACATGACTTGAATACTACTTACAGAATCTATACAATGGTGTATGCAGAAATGTGCTACAAACTTATTGTCACATAAGCTACTCACTCGATGGATAATAAGTCATCATCCGTCGGGACTATAATGAGTCATCCGTCGGGGCTATAAATCTTATCCGTCGAGTGCTACATAATTTCACTAAGTAAAATCTACCAAGGTGTTTTGTTCATGAAATCATCAAGTACACTACATATACACAACACTACTTTTGGGCTGAAGCTGTGCAGACTGCTTGTTTTACACAGAATGCAACACTAATAAACAAGCATAGAAAACACCATATGAAATGGTGAAGAAATTTGGAATGCAAGATTGTTCAACTGCATCCACTCCCATGACCACTGCAACCAAGTTAGATAAAGATACTGGCTCACCAGTAGAAATTACTAACTACAGAGGTAGGATTGGTTCTTTACTCTATTTAACTACAAGTAGACCTGATATCATGTATGCTACCTGTCTTTGTGCAAGATTTTAGGCTGATCCAAGAGAATCTCATTTAATAGCTGTGAAGAGAATTTTTAAGTACCTTAAGGGTACAGCTGATCTGGGATTGTGGTATCCTAGAGAATCATATTTTAAGCTAATAGGTTACTCAGATGTAGATTTTGCAGGATGCAAAATAGACAGGAAAATCACTAGTGGAAGCTGCCAATTTCTTGGAGGCAGATTGGTTTCTTGGTTTAGCAAGAAACATAAGTCAATTTCCACATCAACTGCAGAAGCAGAATATATTACTGCAGGAAGCTGTTGTGCACAGATTCTTTGGATGAAGAATCAGTTAATGGATTATGGGTTAGAATTTTCCTAAAATCCCTATTTACTGTGATAATCAAAGTGCTATTGCTATGACAGGTAATCCAGTTCAACACTCAATGACAAAGCACATCAGCATTAGGTACCATTTCATAAGGGAACATGTGATGGAAGGTACATTGAAATTACATGTTATTCCAACAGATCAACAACTAGCAGATATCTTCACAAAACTACTATGTGAAGCTACTTTTACAAGACTGGTAAATGAACTTAGAATGGTTTTAGGTTCTTTCTCTAAATCTGCTTAGTTTTTGTTCTCATGCATCAGACTTTATGATTTGTGTTTACAGATTGTCTTATCTTCATGAAATCTGTTCTTTAATTGAAATTCATTAAATGCTGATTATTATCTGATGTGGATCTTTAAACTCTGATAGTGTTTTGAATGATCCGTGACTATTCAATCCAATGAGGATAACTGTGCTAGATGCTGACCTAGTAGTCTTTAACATACTAGAAATCCCATGTTTGAATTAGTTGTTTATGTGGAAACTCATTAACACAAGCAAATTCTGATTTTGAGCTTAGTCAAGTTTACTTTGTGTATCTTATTACTAAGTCACAAACTAGATTCTTCCTTCTTATCTGTCAGATTCTGATGTCAGTAAATCTTAAAAATAAACTAAATGATGATAAGCCTCACTTATCAAAAGGAAAAAAAAAGAAAAGGAAATAAAGTCAGGTACTCTTTTGAGATCTAGAGTAAATATGTGGAAGGGAAGACCCAGGTGCATTGCTGGTATTAAGTAATATGCATTAGAAAAGAAAATAAATTTTCTTGGTGACTTTTCACATTCTTTGAAAACTGTAGAAGTACTATGACAACAACATAAATTCCGATAAGCAGTCATGACTCACTTACACAAATTTCAAAAGATGCATAAAATGAGCACAAACAGTCGAGGTGGACTCTTGCATAAATTTGTTCTATAGTAGACTTCATGATTGATGACAGATTTTAAGCACTTTTCTTAGTTATGCCTTATTTCTAAGATGTATTGAAGTTTATCAGACTTTAATCTTTATCTGATATTCTGCTGGAAGCACACACTTTCACTCCATATGAATGATGAAAATTACTGTGGTGATTAAGTTGTTTTTGACAAACAGTTAAATGTCATTTGCATAAATTCCGAGGACAAGTTCTGATGATTACACTCTGAAGAAAACAAGTTAGTATTTGTATGAAGAATCACAGAAAAAGATATTCACTTTTTGAGTACAGAAGTCGTATTCTGATGACTGTTAAAATCTGATATAAATTTTAGTTCTGATATTAAATCCTGATGGAATCCTTGATGCTTACGTGGCATTATTCTTTACTTGACTTATTTGTGGTAAAAACTGAAACAGTCATATTTAAATCAGAATATATTTGGGTAAGATAAAAATAGTCATAATCATTATGGGTTAGTGGTAAACGTGTTTGTCCTGAAAAACTGCATGTGCACGGTAATTATTGCTTATTTTACGTGCCCATTAACTCCTGCTTTAACTGTTTACTGACTGTTCACATGTTGCCATGTGTAAAGTGTATCTCATGCTTCAAAAATATAACTGTTGAGTGGAGAGAGTATATATATGGGAGTTAAAAGATTTTCTAATCTTTTACTTACTTTTCTATTCTTAATCTCTTTTATTCTCTCTCTCTAATATTCTCTGAAGCGTTTTCTTTTAGGACTTTTATCAAACACCTTGCAAATACTATCTTTCTCACTTAATTTCTACAAAGATGGCACCAAAAGACTTGATTTTCAATGGAGCTAAGTTTGTTCCTAACAACTACTCGTCTATTCTTAGCAAGGCTGAAGCTCCATCGAAACTTCACTTTATTCAGGATTTCCTTGCTAATTCTGATATTGGTCATGCTTTGACCCAACCTGAAGTAATCTCTGGAACCCAAGTGCTGGAGTTTTGGAGAAGTGGAATCTATGATGATGGAGGTGCTCAAGGGTCCCCAAGTATTATCTTTACAATAGGGGAGGATGAGCATGTCGTGACTTTGGCTATAGTTCGTCAAGCATTGCAGCTGCCTGAGAACTGCTCTTATACAACTGTTGAGGAGCTAGTTCTTCAAAATATGATGGCCAGTCTGGGGTATGAAAAGAAATTGGCAAAGCTGGGTCAATTGAAGAGATCCAACATAATGAGGATATGGAGCTTCTTCTTTGACTGCATTACAAAGACCTTCGCCAACAAATGTTCTAATTTCGATGCAATCCCCAAAATCAGTCAACAAATCGGGTATGCTCTCATTAATCAAACTGATTTTGATTATGTAAGTGCTGTTTTAGGATTTATTGGGGATAGGATGATAGAAGATAGGAATACTGTATATTTTGGTAGATTCTGTCAGCTTATCTATAGTATTTGTTGTTCTGATAAGCCCCAATTAGCTAGTGAATCACTTTCACCATTTAGACTAGCTAAAAGAGCTTTAATGACTTATTATCTACTGATAATAAGAAGGCTGTGTTAAGACCCCTCCAAATTCCTTTATCTGTCAAACAAGCCTTAATAATCTATGATCCAGTTATATACACTGCACTATATCCTGATGTCCAACCATCTGAACCTCAACCATCAGCACCTACCACCACTACCCAAACACCTCAAACTTCTCAACCACAACCAAAATCTACCATCAGGACATCTTTCAAACCATCAACTCAATCATCTCAACCTGAATCATCAGCACATACCATCAGTTCTTCATCTTCCAGGCCAAAGAGGACAAAGTCTGTTCCGTAACCTCCACAAAAGAGAAGGAAGATGATTCTCAGAGATGAATCTGATAGTGATGAGGAAACAGTTGAAGCACGGGTTCATGCATCAGAACCTGTGATAGTTGGAGCTGAGAATGTTACTTTTCAGAAAGAGACTGCAGCTTAAAGTTCTGATACTTTGAAGAGAAAATCTGTAAGTTCTGAAGCTGGTAAAGCAACTCCTTCACTGGTAAGGAGACTAAAGAAAATGAGGGCAGAAAGGTACAAGGCCAAGCCTATATCTGAGGATTCAACTGAAGCTGAGGAAGGGGATCAGAAATCTCTGATCTCATCAGAACCTGTGATAATTGAAGCTCTGCCATTCCCTACTCAAGATCAGAATACTGTGTCAACACCTCATGTTTCTCCTATTAAAGCTACAGGTGATGCTAAAGAACAAGCTACAACTTCTGAAATAGATATTCATAATTTGAATATACCAAATGTTCTTTATATGGAAGCTCCATCTATAGAAGCTGTAATAACTCCCAAAATTTTGAACTTTTTGTAACCCTTGTGAATAGTGTTTTAGCTAAATGAGAAAACTTTTCATGCCACACTATGTAGGGGTTCTGATATGGATATTCTGAGATTTTATTAGTACTTTATATGGGATATAAGTGTATGTAAAGATCGTCAGAATCCAAATCCGAACACTTTGATTTTTCCCGGAAATCCAATAGATACGGAAAGAATTGAGTATAAGGTAACAGGATAAAAGGATTTAAATTAAAGGATTATAATAGAGGATCATAAAAAGGAATATAATGTATTGAGAAAGATTAAGGGAACCTAAGTAATAAGATCCCGGGTATGATCCCTCAAACGATAAACGAAAACGAAAGTTAAGCGAACTGTATAACAGATCAGCGCTCATTAGGCAAACAATTAAGAAGTTAATCAAAGGGATTAGAGAGGATGATGTCACCCAACCAATGAGAAGAGGACAAGGAGGGGAGGATGACATCATGAGGATGACACAAGCATGACATGGGAAGGAAGGAGATGTGGTGGCTTTTTAACCACACAAAATCAAGGGCAACTAGGTAATTTACTAAAACAAACACAAAAATCAAACCAACCAAGCCAAGCAAATCATTTTTCATCAAAATTAAAAAGAAACCAAGGCATTGTTCTTCATGCTCTCGGCCAAAACAGAACCAGCACACTAAAACTGCTGTATCTCCTTCATTTCTCACTCAAATATTGTGTTCTATAGCTCATTGGAAAGGTATTGAGATGGCCTACAACTCTTGTTCACAAGTCTCGTCCAAATAATCATGGTAAGACCCTCATTTTTACAGTTCTTTAAATCGGACTTTTAGAAACTTCAAAGCCTAACTTTGTGTTCTTGATTTCTTTGGAAAGATCAAGCTTGTAGGAGGCTCCCTAAGGCTTCCTAGCAACTTAACACCTCCCAAGGAAGGTATAAACTTCAAACCCTAGCCTTTACTTTATTTGTTAGTAAGCTTAATGGTTGGTTTTGTGAAATGAGAAGCATGGATTGTGATTATTAGTAGTTTGGTTTGATTTGGAAGTGTTTTGGTAATTGAAGCTTGATTATAGTTCATAGGTCTTGATTGTGGTTGTTTGAGTTGAAAACCTTGGAGATTATGGACTGATGTGGTATGGTTTAGGTAAAGTTTTGTTGTATTGATGGTTATGAGTTGGTTGGTGGTTAATTGGAGTAGTTTCAACATTGGTAATCGCGTAAACATAGTCGTCGTAATGTCCGATTTACTTTAGACTGCTTTTGTTCATAACATTTGGACCCGAGAACACCCTGCTATATTTTGACCATTGCCATTTTTAGATAGCTCATGTTATGAGCTTCGTTTTGATATGTAGTTCGTTTGATTCCGATGTACGGTTTAGGAGAAACGACCGTTTCAAGTAACGGTGTTAATTAATGTATGAAACATAGGTTAAAGACCAAAAAGGGTTAATTAATGTATGAAACATTTATGGTAAGTGTGTTAGGCAGTTGGTAAGGCACTCGCGAAGGAATTGCCTTAAAACTCGTAAAGGTTAAATTATTAAAAATGGTGGAGCCGAGGGTACCCGAGTGACTTAAGCAAATCAGTAAGCGCAAAACAAGCGTTAGAGTCTAAGTTAGTTAAAGTATAGATTTACAAGTGACTTTGGTTTAATTCCAACTTACTTGTTGTTTATAGGTTACCAGACTCGTTCCGAGCTTTTTTTTCACCCCAAGTCGCTCAGGCAAGTTTTCTATCCGTTATACTGTTGTTGTGATGTATATATGTATATGCATTATCTTGCGATAGATGCATGTTGGTTAATTAGCAAATGTTGCGATATATTGAAGCATGCTGATATGGTATATATATGCATGCCTGTTTCGTATTCTTGCCAAATATATCTGTTGGTTCAGTTGATAATACCTATGCTAGAGAATACCAGTAATTTGCATATACCCTTAGTATAGGGACCCAAAGGTGAAAACATTTTCTAAAACCGGGAGTCGAGGATCCCGAGTAGATTTTATATATATATATATATTTATATATATATATATATGTTTATAGTTTTCAAAACTATTAATCAAATAAGGTTTATTCGATAACTTGATTTTATTAATGAATATTATCTTGAATATTCATTCGAGGACTTATGACTCCTTTATATTATTTATTGAATATTACTTGGATATTCATTTGAGGATGTATGACTCCTTTATTTTATTTAATGAATATTATTTATAATATTCATTCGAGGGCTTATGACTCAGCTTATTTATTTATTGAATATTATTTCGAATATTCATTCGAGGGCTTATGACTCAGCTTATTTATTTATTGAATATTATTTCGAATATTCATTCGAGGGCTTGTGACTCAGCTTATTTTATTTATTGAATATTATTTGAATATTCATTTGAGGATCTATGACTCCGATTATTTGCTGAGATATATTCTTTATTTTATTAAAGAATAAGGTGTCGATAATCAAACTCACTTTTAATTATTCAAATAAAGATAGTACTTTCGTATAGGTATATCTTTGGTTATTTAATATTCATCTCAAGTATAAGTTTTAAAACTTCTACTTCAATTATTTTTATAAAGATTATTCTTTATGGGAATATTATTTAAATAATAATATTCAGATATTTTCTAATATATTGGGACTGATTTACCTTGTTAAATCAGCATCACTCCAAACATTCTTAAAAATGTTTTGCGAGTCTTCAAAATGATTTTTAAAAGTTAGAGCGGATCCCAAAACTCATTTTTATATTTAAGATCCTCCTTTCGAAGGGGATTTAAATACCCGCTCAAAACCTGAGGGATCCGGCTCTGTGGTGTGTTTTATATTCGCAACAAGGTTGCTGTTTTGATAAATGAATTGATTACTTACCCAACACTCGGGAAGTAAAATTCTTGGAACAAGTTAATCCATTAACAGGCATCGCCTGGGAAATATCGGTGAGTTTTCCTTTCCAACTAGATACGACTTCTTGGTGGAGCCGTATCAACAAGTTTCTACTTGGGGAAAGGGGGAACGAGCTTTACGTTTCAGAGTCATGGATTTCATCTGAACTAGGAGTGGCGTAAGTGGTCGAGTGGCGCCGGCCCAGCCTTATTATATTGGCCCAAATGGCCTGGAAGTTCCGCTAAGGCGGTCCATTCCTTAGGAGTTCAGTGTTCGGTTGACAAGTAAATCCGACAGGTTCTCCTCTACATGTAGAAAATGGTGGGGTTGCACTACTACGACTGATCATCGTAAGTGGTCTTCCTGGCGCGGCAAACTCCCGTAATGAGTTCATCATCCAATTGGATATTTCTGTAACACTACCCAGAGCACTTCGATAGAAAGGCTACGGTTGGGCGATTGTTGAGTGTTGGCAGGGTCAAGTTTTCAAAATGATGTTTGCATCAAATGAAGTATCTCGTAACTTCATTTTATTTTGATGATATTTTAAAGATTTAATCTATTCAAATCTGGTCTTGTAGTCTCATCTATGTGATGAACTTTGGAAACTAATTATAACTTGAATGGTGGTAGTTCAAGTAGTATTTGGAAAAGATATAAGTATATTGGAGTATCTTGTAACTTCATCTTTTAAACTTATATCTAGTAAATGATTATCTTATGCATGACAAAGATTTTCAGAAAAATGTTGAGACAAGGTTAGATATATGAGATCACCTTGCAACGATATTTTTATACAGTTATACACTTGACCTCTGTGTGTATTATACATGGAAGAGGACTTCCAATATTTTGAAAAGTATATATGTATATATATACTGAATATTTTGCGACTTCATCGCATTAAGATATCATCTTGGTTCATTTCTTTTGACCAAGACCTTCATGAGTACTATGAGAAGGCTCATATATTGTTAATCATTATACATATTATTTTGGTGGGCTTGCTGCTCACCCTTGCTTTCTTCTTTCATCACACAACATCAGATAGACAAGATGAACAGGACCAAGCTCCCAATTCGCGAGCGGATAGGAAACGTTCCGCAGCTTCCTATAGGCATTGATGTCGCTGTAGCTGAGGTAGGAACTACCAATAGGCTAGGCTTTCAACTTTTGATGTATCAGATTATGTATATTTATGAATTGTAATAATGGCAAAGAAATGTAAATTTATTCAGAAACCTGTTTAAGGTGTATTGGCATATAATTGTGGAATAAAACGACTTGTGATTATTTTTGGATATTCATCTCTGAGACTATAACTTGTGGTGTGTGTGTTTATTGTGGGGTCACAGTACAGAGTAGTTGATTATTTATTAAGAGTGGGTGTTATTAAGGGAAATGGAACTCGTGACAACCCGGATCCCCAACCCCGGATTTGGGGGTGTTACAGAAGCTCAGCAATCTCCAACTCATTTTTCAATTTTAAATGCTGAGATACCATCTACATCAACCACACCAGCTCTGGAGATAAATTCTGATGTTCAGAATTTAAATGAAGCTGTTCCTGACTCTCCAGTTGCTTCACGTACTATTGTGTTGTCAGAACATAATGAGTCTTCCTCAAGTTCTGAAGAAAATGTTTCTGTTGAGACTCCAGTTCCTATTCTGGGAAAGGAAGAATTGGTGAAGAAATTTGTTGAACAGGAAGCACCTATTCCCTGGGAGGATACTCACAGAGGTGTGGAGTGGACCAAGAAGTGGAATGACACTGATTTCATTCCAAGTTCTAACATTTTGACAGAGCATATTGCTAAAGCTCATTAGTTGCTCACAAATGCTGATTTAAAGACACAACTCAAGATTACTGCTCTTTCTACCAAACATATTCACGGTCTACATTCTTCTACTCATGAAAAGGTTGAAACACTAAAGGAACATACTGATAAGCTAGATCTACAGATCAAGCTTGACAAGAACATATATATCAGACCTACTCTTGAGAAAATTGAAGCCATTGAGAAGATTCAAGAGAAGCAATAGGCCCAAATTGCTGAGGTCCTGGCTAACCAAGTTTCTCAGAAAGCTCAATTGGATGAAATCCAATCTTCACTAGAACTTCTTCTATCTCTCTTACTTCCTGATGATGCCAAAAAGGGGGAGAAGGTAGTTAAGTCCAAATGCTCACCTACTCAAATACTGAAGAAAAAGGATGATAAAGGTGATGACCATGGAAACTCTGATAAGAATAGAGGTCAAGGAAAAGTTCAAGGAAAATCTTCTACACAGAACAAGTCTGCTAAAAGTCTGAAGTCAAGTTCTGATAAACAAAGTCTGATGTCAAGCTCTGATATTCTGATTCAGTCAGGATCTAAAGACTCTAAGAAGTTTTTGCAAACTCTGAAGCTAAAAGGGAAGCAGTCTACTGTTTATTACAAAAATCCTAAAATCCAGACACTTGATGAGGAGATAGCTAGAAGATTATTTCTGAAACAAAATCCAGGAATGGATTTGGAAACTCTCAATGAGGAAGACGCTAGATTTGCAGCTGAGAAGACAAATCTTAAGTCTAAAGCTTCTAATGCAAAGAAACCTCCAAGGCCTAAAGAAAAAGGCATTGTGATCAGGGAAAAGTCAAATTCTGATACTTCAAAATCCAAGACTAGATCACAAACTGAGATTGATCCTAAGTCAAAAGGAAAAGAGAAGGTTAGTGAACCTTTAAAGATTGAGAAAAAGATAAGTTCTTCCATTCCAGTCTATCAAACTACAATGCATGATGGTGATTTGGTAGAAGATGAAATTGTTCAAATTCTGAAGAGAAGAAAGATAATTGAAGAATCTAAAACAACCTCTGACACTGCTCAAGTTGTTCAGAATGAAGAATAGCAAGCTATAGAAGAAACATCAAATTTTGATCAAGTTAATTTGGAAAAGATGACAATTGCTGATAAGAAGAAGCTGTTATAGAAGAAAGCTACTCCAGTTGAACCAAAATCCAATTTTATGATGAATCAACTCGCAACATTTGGATTGAGATCCAAGCAACCTAGAGATAGAACTGGATTAGGTTCTGATGAAGAGAAGATACAAACAGGAGTAGAAGTTACTTTAAGAGATCCTTTCATGTTGACAGACAAGCCATATGAACAAATCAAACAAAAGCACCTTGACAAAGTGCTGTCTGCTCAAATTGTGATATATGCTCATGATAAGGATAATTTAAAGGAGAAATTGATTTTATTTCTCTATGAAGGATTAACTTACAGACTAGCTGATACTGATGTGCTAAACAAGTCTGTCAGAGAACTTCAACATATTCACTATCTTCTGGAAGTAAAATCTGATGTTACAAGAAGATGGTCAGAATAGATTTTGAAGGCTATATGAGATCTATTTAGAATTTCTGGTACAAAGACTTCTCATTATATACCAATGATTACTGAGAGTAATGGAAGAGAAATTCATATGCTGAAGAATTCTGCTAAGGTGGAAGTTATTCTGAAAGGAAAATGCTTATATTATAATGAAAACTCTTCACATCCTAGAGTTATCAGACTTGGTGATGGACTTGAAAGAACATCAATTCAAGCTCTTAGAACAGCCATTTATCAAATTGGTGATAGTAAAGATGAAGAACTGATGCAGGTCAAAGCATAATTAGTTAAAGTTCTGAGGAAAGCTGAAGACAAGCTGGTAAGAGATTTTGTTAAGAATCATTATTGATTCAGATTGATCCAGTAAAGTTGGTAAAGCTACAAGGACTGTAAGTTGTAGTAAATAGTCTTATTAAACTCTTATTGCATTTGAACTTAAATGTTTTTGACATCATCAAATCTATTAACTTGTATATTTTTGCACAATTTACAAGTTGGGGGAGATTGTTAGATATATTTGAGATGTCATGTCTAATATGTTTCATGTTTAGTTTTCAGATCTTAACAAACAGGAAATATCATTACTTACTGGAATCAGTACTTACTGGAAGTCAGAACTTAAGGATATCAGAACTTAGATTATCAGAAGATAAATATCAGAAGATGGATATCAGAACTTAAGTACGAGAGGACTAATAGTTAAGGAAGGAAGCAGATTTACAGGAAAGACGATCAAGACTAATACAAAAGAAGATATGCATAGAAAGAGTTAGAAGATAAGAAGACTTGTATAAGATATCTAATTGATATATTTTAGGAGACATAATTATATTCCATATCAATTAGAAGTTATCTTGTAACTGTGTAATATATAAACACAGACATAAGTTTACACTATATGTGTTATCATTATCGAGAAGATCATACATTGTAACCTAGCAGCTCTCGTGATATTTATTCATCACTGAGAGAGAACAGTTCCATTATAACAGAGTTTATTATATCGAATATATGTTTACTGTTACTTGTGTTCGAAATTGATTTGATTGTATTCTATATTGTATCCAACCCCCTTCTACAGTGTTGTGTGACCTAACATCCTTAATTAGGGTTTAAACACTTTCTAGTATCGACACATTATTCGGGTTCGATTCAATGATTTGGGGTTCAATTAGGGTTTTAATTAGGTTTAGATTTAATTCAAGTGGTTCAATGTGACAAATTTTGGGTTCAATTAGGGTAAAAGTTTTGATTTGGGTGTAACAGGTTCAACATCTCTCTCTCTCTCTCTCTCTCTCTCTCTCTCTCTCTCTCTCTCTCTCTCTCTCTTTCTCTCTCTCTCTCTCTTCTCCCCCTCACTCTCTCTATCAATGTCCCTCTCTGTCTTTTTGTCCCCCTCTCTTAATGTACTATTATTGTCATAATGTGATAGAATGGGGTCTTTCAGTGTTCTATCTGTGATAACAAGATATGTTATTAGAAGAAATTGATGATAGCAATATATAAACTATCAAAGTTTATTTATCAGTATCTGATATCAGAGTTTAACAGAGGTAACATCATCAAAAATTGTCATCAACATTTGTTGATCAGTATTTGACATCAGTATTTGGTCACTTCAGCTGAAAATCAGGAGATATTGAAGAAGGAAAGATTTGCAGAATACTTGTTGGTGTACGACTTTACTTCTTGTAGCAATCAATACATGGATATGTTTTAGGATTCCTTATTGTAAAAGAATAGGATTCCTTATTGAATGTGAAACTTTGCAGTATATAAGCACATATTAGGTTTACACTATATGTGTCACGAATTGATATATCCTTATGTAATCTAGAAGCGCTCAAGGATTATTGTTCATCCTTTGAGATAGTAGTTTTGTAATAAGTTTTTATCAGTCAATACAAAAACCGTTTTATTTTGTTGAGTACTTAAATCGATTTGTTTGCATAAACTGTATTCACCCCCCTCTATAGTTGTATTAAGGACCTAACAATTTGTATCAGAGCTTGCTGTTGATATAGAAATAGTTTAAGATCAAAAATTAATTTATAATGGAAGATAAAGAACCTCAACAAAATCCCCCACGTCCACCACCAGCCACCAGCCACTCAACCTATCAATCACAATATGAACATATATGAGGCTATCAAGGTTCCAATTCTGAAGATTCATGAATATTCAATTTAGAAGGTAAAGATGGCTATGTGTCTGGAAGAAACATGTAACACCCCCAAATCCGGGGTCGGGGATTCAGGTTGTCACGAGTTCTATATCCCTTAACAACACTTAATCTTAACAATCACCCAATTACTGCATACTGTGACCCCACAATATACACACACACACACCGCAAGTTGTAGTCTTAGAGATGAATACCCAAAAAAATAACACAAGTCATTTTATTCTACATAATAAGCCATTACACCTCAAGAAGGTTCTCAATAAATTTACATTTCTTTGCCATTATTACAATTCATATTATACATAAGTCTGGTTCATCAATAGTTGAAAACCTAGCCTATTGGTAGCTCCTACCTCAGCTACGGCGACATCAACGCTTCCAGAAAACTGCGGAACATTTTCTAACCGCTTGCGAATTGGAAGCTTGGTCCTGTTCATCTTGTCTAGCTGATGTTGTGTGATGAAAGAAGAAAGCAAGGGTGGGCAACAAGCCCACCAAAATAATATGTATAATGATTTACAATATATGAGCATTCTCATAGTACTCATGAAAGTCTTGGTCAAGAAGAAATAAACCAAGTTTGATATCTTACCGCGACCAAGTCGCAAAATATTCAGTATATATGTACATATATACTTTTCACAATCTTTGAAATCCTCTGACATATATAATATACATAGAGTTCCCGTTTATAACTGTATAAAATATCGTTGCAAGGTGATCTCATATATCTAACCATGTCCTAACATTTTTCCAAAAATCTTTGACATGCACAAGATAATCATTTACTAGATATAAGTTTAAAAGATGAAGTTACAAGATACTCCAATATACTTATATCCGAATACTACTTAAACTACCACCGTTCAAGTTATAATCAGTTTCAAAAGTTCATCACCCAGATGAGACTACAAGATAAGACTTGAATAGATTCAATCCTTCAAATATCATTATAAATAATGAAGTTACGAGATACTTCATTAAGTCCCGATATATATATACACCTATATATATACATTTCATACACTCCTTGAAAACCTCCGCTTTGAAAATTATAAACAGAGTTGCAATATCCAATGAATTTTGGAAAGGAGAAAACCTTGGCATAAACCTGATATCTTACTGATCAGGGAAAGATACCAATAAGTAACCTTTTCTACTAGTAGATGGACGAATTCTCCACTGGTCATCACCCTGGTCGTAATAGGACCTTATGCTGGACTGCCACTCAGCCACTTACGCATTTGACGGACTCCCACTGAGCCACTTACACTTTCATGGACGCCCACTGAGCCCATGTTGCTTATGCCGACTCAATAAATGGACTTACTTCCCAAACGTTGGGTAAGTAATCAATTCATTTATCAAAATAGCAACCTCGTTGCGAATGTAAAATACACCACTGAGCCAGATCCCTCAAGTTTTGAGCGAGTATTTAAATCCCCTTCGAAAGGAAGATCTTAACTATAAAAATGAGTTTTGGGATCCGCTCTAACTTTTAAAATCATTTTGAAGACTCGAAAACATTTTTAATAAATTAACCATTACGAGTTTTAAGGCGATTCTTTCGCGAGTGTCTTAACAACTGCCTATTACACTTTACATAAATGTTTCATACTCCAATTAGTCCTTTAAGGTCTTTAACCTATGTTTCTAAGTAAGGCGAGGGGTAATGGTTCGTTCGCGAAACGTCGTTACTTAAAACGGCCTTTTCTCCTAAACCGTACATCGGAATCAAACGAACCACATATCAAAACGAAGCTCGTAACATGAACTATCTAATCATGGCAATGGTAAAAACCTAGCAGGGAGTTCTCGGGTCATAATGTTAAGAACAAAACAGCCTAAAGTAAATCGGACATTACGACGGCTATGTTTACGCGATTTCCCAAATTTAAAACACTCCAATTCAACCCACAATCAATCCACAATCACAACCCAATCAAAACTCCATCCATACTACATCATAACAGCCCCAAAAACTCAACATCAACAATTTATACTTATTCTTAAACTTGAATTTAACTACACTCAAGTTCATTAATCAACAATCCAAGAACTACCACTCCAAAAACTTCACAAAATCAACTAATCTCTACATTTACAACTAGCAAACCTCTCATGAATTATAACAACAAAACTAAACCTAATTACTCAAATAAAGTTAGGGTTTGGAGGGGTTATACCTTCATTGGAGAGTGGAGAATCAAGAGAATGGCTTGGAATCACCCTTAAAGTCCTTATCCAAGCTTAATCTAAACAAAAATTCAAGAACAAAAAAATTTAGTTCTTGAAAAACACTATTCAACATCTTCTTCCATGATTTTTAGGAAGAGATTGAGGATGATTTAGGAGCTCAAACTTATAGGACATTCATAACTATGCATAAGGAGTCTTAGATAATTACCTTGTAATTTAACAAAGCTTGGAACTATGATTTTGACTTTCTTGCTTTGGAAAAGAAGAAGAAGCCGAGAGCAAGGTGAAGAAAATGAAATAATCTTTGTGTTTTGGGTGAAATGATTGTTGGTTGGTTGTTTTTAGCTTGATTTTGGTTAATTACCTTTTTAACCATGAACTTTGTGTGGTTTTAAATCAACCACACCTCCTTCCCCCTTATGTCATGCTTATGTCACCTTGCTATGTCATCATCCCTTACTTGCCCTCTTCTTATTGGTTTGATGACATCATCCCCTCTAATCTCTTTGATTAGCTTTTAATTATTTGGCTAATGACCGCTGATCTGTTATACGGTTCGCTTAACTTTCATTTTCGTTTATCGTTTGAGGGATCATACCCGGGATCTTATTACTTAGGTTTCCTTAACCTTTCTCAATACATTATATTCCTTTTATGATCCTCTATTAAAATCCTTGAATTTAAATCCTTTTTATCCTGTTACCTTATACTCAATTCTTTCGATATCTGGTGGATTTTTGGGAAAAATCAAAGTGTTTGAATTTGGATTCTGACGATCTTTACATACACTTATATACCACATAGAGTACTAATAATATCCCAGAAGATCAATAAAAGAACCCCTACATAGTGTGGCATGAAAAGTTTTCTTATTCAGCATAATTAGCAAAACAATATTTATAAGGGTTTCAAAAATTCCAAAAATTGGGGTTATTATAGTCTCCCCTCCTTAAAAGGATTCCGTCCCGGAATCAGATAAAAAATGAGTAGGGATACTTTCTTAGCATTGCACTTTCTAACTCTTACGTAATTTTTCCCACATTGTGGTTCTACCATCAAATTCTGACTAGTTTGATAACTCTTCTCCTAAGCACTTGTCCCTTTTTTAATCTATAACCCTTTCTGGTTGCTCCATATAGGTTACGTCTGGTTGCATGTCTATGCGCTCATATGCCCCTATTTATCTGTCATCCGAATTACACTTCCTTAACATTGATACGTGAAACATGTTATGACTTGCTACAAGTTCGGGGGTAGGGCTAGCTCGTATGCTAACTTCCCAATACGTCTTAATATATCCAAGGGTCCAACAAATTGTAGACTTAGCTTTCCTTTCTTTCCGAACCTCATCAATCCTTTCCAAGGGATACCTTTAACATCACTAGATCCCCTATTTCATAATACTCTTTGTCCTTTCGAGTCAAATCAGCATACTTCTTATGTCCATCTTGGGCTACTACCGGCCGTCCTTTGATTAGATCTGTTATATCCTTGGTCCTTTGAACTACTACGGGTCCGAGCATCTTGCGCTCTACAACTTCATCCTAACATAAGGGAGATTGACATTTTCTTCCCTCAAAGATCTCATAAGACGACATCTCGATACCTGACATACGATCTATTATCGTGAGAAAACTCAATCCGCGTTAAGTGATCATTCCAAATTCTCTTAAGTCTATTGCACAGACTCTCATTATAGCTTTTAGCATTAGAGCTTTTGCTTCTCAATACCCATTCTTTTCCAGTTCATAATCGCTACTACCTTCCGTTCCTAATATTATATTGGTTATACTTTTGCTCGTTAGCGTTCTATAACCTTTTAATAACCACGTCAACCTTAGTATCACTAACGCGTTAGAATCGGAATACCATTGTACTGATACTACTTCCTTTAGCTGCTTCCATCTTCGAAAGCTTGATCCATCATATAGAAGTAAAGAAATTTGTTGAGAGATCACTATGATCATGAACACTTGTTCTATTGCATAGTTAGTACAGAAGGTGGCCAGCCTTTAGCACTTGACAAGCAATTAAACGACATGTGGTATCCTACTAGGCTTCTATCACACAGATAGATAGTCATTCGGCAATACCTCCCCTTCTGGAAGGGTTGTTCTTCTCAGCTTACATGAAATGAAAAGAAGAGAAAAGAACGAACTGAAGAGAATTGTATATACATAAAAAATATTGCCATAAAATATCTGGCTTGGAATCTACCTCTGAACTATAGAGGTTTGCATAGGAGAACAAAACATATATGTATTTATATCAACATCAAGTATTATAGCATCGTATTTCACATGCCTAAATATTTTTTCTATTCCGTCCATCATTCTATGGACCCATGCTCTTCCTCGAGCTTATACATAATCACCTTTGAAACTCCCTCGACATAGAAAATCGAATCTGGGATCTCATTCTAGACACCATCGTTACTAGAATTCTATGCTTGCATCGCAACCTTCCTCATATAGTAATACGACTCTCTATTGATAAGAAGGAATAAATATTCAATAGGTAGATAATCTACTTAACCAGTCTATTCAACGATAACTTATACATCACCACAACCCGATTAGGGGTACCCAATCTCAACATCCATTACACTACAACTCTCATGGTTGTAATCGACTCATTATTCAAAAAATTGTTACTGCATTACTATGGTCCACCACTGACCTACTGTCGTCATTCATTTTCCTTGGAATCTTAATAGCTAACCATACGGAGTCCATACATGTCGTATCAAATTCTTCTAAGGAGTTAACATAATTACCATTCATAATTCATGAAGAACACTCCAGATCCTGACGTACTTTCATGACATGAAGCAGATAAAATTGCAGAAGACTTTCAATCAAAGCAACAATAGCAGGTTAATACCATTCTTAATCATATGCCTTCAATAGAAGATTTAACTCAAAGGTTCGTCTAGTCCTTTTTGAAATATGGTCCTGGCTTATCTCAAGATAGTACCTTCTGAGATAGATAGCCCGCTCATGGTGATTACACGAATTAAACCTTTACCAACTACTATTACGGTTGGGTATTGCACAGTCATCAGAAGGAATGTCAATCTTCCAAACCATAATACAACCTTAACAGCTTTAACCATCATCACTGTATTTCTTTGGCACAAGCGCCTATAATTATCCTCTTACCTTTAAAGTGTCGGCCACCTCTTTGGCCTTTCCTGATAGTAAAATTTCCTTACAGTCAATGTCATTTTAACCACCTCCAAATAAATTTTCTACCTCATTTCAATCACTGCTTATGTGAAGATGTTTTCCTTAAAATCTGATGAGTAAAAAAAAAATATCACCATTTTTCCATAAGTTATTGCCTCAGTCTTTAGAGGTTAATCACTGTCACGACTGACTCTCAATCATACTTAGAACATCTTTTATCTTAGCTCCTAATTTCCCTGAACAATTTCGACCTTTACTGGTTTGATCCATACTTTCTCGTGGTTTAACACGTGCCCCACTTGGCATCATTATAATTACGTCATATTTCCTTTATCAATATTTCTATTCTTGAGAATTTTGAATATTACCTTTTTCCTTGTAAAACCTCTAAGGTTATCCTTGAATCGTTCCTCCTGTATTCCCTAGATACAGGGCATATCAAAATACCATTTACTAATACTAGAACCATTGTCTATGTACTTCTGAAAAATTTCTTTACTGATCTTTAAAGATTGTTGTTACCTTGATCCTTTCCAATTCATACTTGTCAAAACTCATGCTGTCCCTATTAAGGGTGAAATGCCAACCTTTATGCATTCCCCTAGGATTCATTTTAAGTTACCGATGTTCTATCCTTAATTCCACCTTTAAAAAGGTATATGCATCCTTCCATGGATAAATCAAGTCATATATCCCTGATGAGGGTGTGTTTATTCAATCATTTCCACCTCGATAGTATATGCCTAATTTCACCATAACATCTATTCAAAATGAGGTCAATCAATATGGCCTCCCAAAGATAACTACGGTTATCCGCTTTTCTTGCCTAATTTGGTAACGATAACAAGGATGTTCTGGAAGATATTGGTCGTGTTCAACGTGAACTTCTTCTTAATAATTCCTTATTTACTTTTGTTGTTTATCTCAACAGTCACCTCGATGCTGGGATATCTTTCATACCTGGCGTCTCCCTTTCTGGGCGCGGTCTTACACTTCACATTCTTGAAGGTCACTTCCTTCATCCAATTTTCCTAATTTCTTACTTCCTTGTCTCCTCAGTCTATCCGCGTCTCATTATTTATCCTTCGAATTATCTCAAGGTTTCCTCGAATCCTTCCAACTTATAGGGGATAAAATATATGTATCTCTTATGCCTTTAACCATCAATTTTAACTCATGGCAAATCACCCTCATCCTGACGAATGCATACTTTTCTATTTCTATTGCTACGAGTCTTTAGGGTTTCCTCATGCCCAACTCCCTTATCATACCTCAAACTCTATTGCCTTTATATTCCTTTCCACTTCAGTTTCTTTTTATTTTCCTTTCTCTTATCATTATTTCCTGAACCAACACAACATAAGCATTGATTTCAAACATCCCGTCATTCTGGATTCATGTCCTCAGAACGAATCTTGACAACTTTTACAACTTAGGTTCATAATTCATCATACTCGTCCGCTTTTGTTCTGGCTCTAAAGCTTTTACACTACCTCCATAACCTTGGGAAGTACTTTCCCAAAAACAATTGTCTGAACTTTAATCAATTTATTATGACCTCTGGCTCCGTGCCTTTCTTGGTCTTTCACCAGTGGGTGGTCTCTCTCTTAGGAGGGTAAGTGACAAAAACAGTCTTTTGTGATTCGTCAATCATTTAGAATCTCAAATGATTCCTATATTTCCTTTAGCCAGGCTCTTGCCTCGACTGGGTCAGCTTGTTCCTTGGAACTCTAAGGGCTTAGCGACTTAAAGGTCTTGAAAGAATTTCACACCATATTGTTTCCTCAAGGTGGTGGTTAGGGGTAAAAGTATAAGTTTTGTTTTAGGCAGGTCCATGGATTGCCCAATAGGAGTACCATCCTGGCTCTTCCTATCTTGCTCGACTTCTGTTTTCTCAGTCTAAATATTTCTTCCTACTCCCCATAATTGGGGTCATCTTTTAATTTAAAATCTTCATTTTCCACTTCATTATATTCTGGGTTCCTTATATCTTAATTACGACCTCCCTAATTATCACATTCAAGGTTTGCCCCTAATCTTATTCCTCATGGGGGCATAATGCTTGGAAAATTTTTAAGAATCTCTGGATATTTATTTTACTTACTTTGCTTAAGTCTTTCCCTCGTTCTGTCCTTGCATGATTGCAAATTATGAATTCTCAAGTTCTATAAACTTCATGACACTCTCTTAAGTGTTAATAGTGCAATTAACAATATAAACTTATCACAAAAAACTGATCTGAACTGAAATTAACGAATATATACATAACCATTTGTTCGAGGGTACAACTACTGAACACATTAAAAAGAATTACATCATTTGATCTGATGGCTTATATCCCAAAAGTACTACCATAGATAATCATCTCGTCATTAAAACTAATCATTCATAACTTAGGCTAATCCTCCAAAAGCGGTGCTACATGAAACCCTTGTCTGATCGCTCTGGCTCTGCACACTACCATGGATCAAGAAATGCGGGCACGCACGACATCCCTAACCTGCTCCATCAAAGAGGTGATGAGGTCTAAGATAGTGGCAAGTAGAGCTGGATCAATCTGACCCCTCAAGATGGCCTTTAGCTGTAACACGAGTGATAGCCTCAATCCTTTCCATGCTATGAGCTAATCCTGCCGGAAGTACCCCGCCCTCAATCCTTAGTGCAGTAAGTCGATCCAACAAATCACTCCTAACATTACGGGCCTCGGACAGGCCACCCAAAGTCATGTAATAATCGGTAATAAGAGAAGCCTGAGTGGTTGCATCTAGCAGTCCATGGGGTGCAGGTGGTGCAGGCCCAGGGGATCCAGGATAACCAAGCACGGTATCAGGTGATAATGGTGCAGGAGATAAAGGTGGCATTTCCTCATTAGGTGCTGGGCTCTGTACAGGGGAGGGAACAGGAATTGGTGGAACCTCATGGATGTCTTCAGGAGCCTCGGGAAGAGGGTCTGATACTGGTATAATTGGTGTCGTGGAAGGCCCCACTCCTTCTGCCCTCATTAACCTTTGTGCCCTTGGTAACTCTTCATCCTCTAATGCCACCCTCGCGGCCATTCTTGCTCTGGTAGTCGCCCTGACTACGGTCATCAATTCCTCAGCGGTCCTCTCTTCATTCTCGTCAGGATCCTCCACGAGATCCTCCTCGGCAACAATCCCTTCTGGGATAACATCCTCAACCGCAATATTCTCAATATGAATCGCATCCGGTCCCTCGTTAGGGTACTCTATCAGATTCACAATTTGATCTCCAACATGTAATAAAACATCCTCATGCTGATGCTCCTGAACCTCAGGGTTCGGTGCCCCGCTGCCCTATACGAGAACGAACTATGTTACTATCATAATATTTATAAGGATTCCCGTAAGGGTTTTAACTGTCAGTACTACGTTAGGTAGTCCGACTATGAACTTGGCAAAAGTTCTTATTATCTTAGTGAACTTATGATCTTAACGTCACATCATCTCTGAGGTTTATAACGCTTCGCTCTGATATCATTTATGTAACACCCCCAAATCCGGGGTCGGGGATTCGGGTTGTCACGAGTTCCATATCCCTTAACAACACTTAATCTTAACAATCACCCAATTACTGCGTACTGTGACCCCACAATATACACACACACACACCGCAAGTTATAGTCTCAGAGATGAATACCCAAAAAAATAACACAAGTCATTTTATTCCACATAATAAGCCATTACACCTCAAGAAGGTTCTGAATAAATTTACATTTCTTTGCCATTATTACAATTCATATTATACATAAGTTTGGTTCATCAATAGTTGAAAACCTAGCCTATTGGTAGCTCCTACCTCAGCTACGGTGGCATCAACGCTTCCAGAAAACTGCAGAACATTTTCTAACCGCTTGCGAATTGGAACCTTGGTCCTGTTCATCTTGTCTAGTTGATGTTGTGTGATGAAAGAAGAAAGCAAGGGTGAGCAACAAGCCCACCAAAATAATATGTATAATGATTTACAATATATGAGCATTCTCATAGTACTCATGAAAGTCTTGGTCAAGAAGAAATGAACCAAGTTTGATATCTTACCGCGACCAAGTCGCAAAATATTCAGTATATATGTACATATATACTTTTCACAATCTTTGAAATCCTCTGACATATATAATATACACAGAGTTCCCGTTTGTAACTGTATAAAATATCGTTGCAAGGTGATCTCATATATCTAACCTTGTCTCAACGTTTTTCCGAAAATCTTTGACATGCACAAGATAATCATTTACTAGATATAAGTTTAAAAGATGAAGTTACAAGATACTCCAATATACTTATATCCGAATACTACTTGAACTACTACCATTCAAGTTATAATCAGTTTCAAAAGTTCATCACCCAGATGAGACTACAAGATAAGACTTGAATAGATTCAATCCTTGAAATATCAATATAAATAATGAAGTTACGAGATACTTCATTAATTCCCGATATATATATACACCTATATATATACATTTCTTACACTCCTTGAAAACCTCTGTTATGAAAATTATAAACAGAGTTGCAATATCCAATGAATTTTGGAAAGTAGAAAACCTTGGTATAAACCTGATATCTTGCTGATCAGGCAAAGATACCAATAAGTAACCTTTTCTACTAGTAGATGGACAAATTCCCCACTGGTCATCACCCTGGTCGCAATAGGACCTTATGCTGGACTGCCACTCAGCCACTTACGCATTTGATGGACTCCCACTGAGCCACTTACACTTTCATGGACGCCCACTGAGCCCATATTGCTTATGCCTACTCAATAAATGGACTTACTTCCCGAACGTTGGGTAAGTAATCAATTCATTTATCAAAACAGCAACCTCGTTGCGAATGTAAAATACACCACTGAGCCGGATCCCTCAAGTTTTGAGCGAGTATTTAAATCCCCTTCGAAAGGAAGATCTTAACTATAAAAATGAGTTTTGGGATCCGCTCTAACTTTTAAAATCATTTTGAAGACTCGAAAACATTTTTAAGAATGTTCGGAGTAATGCTGATTTAATAAAGTAAATCAGTCCCGATATATTAGAAAATATCTGAATATTATCATTTAAATAATATTCCCTTAAAAATAATCTTTATACAAATAATTGAAGTAGAAGTTGTAAAACTTATACTTGAAATGAGTATTAAATAACCAAAGATATACTTATACGAAAGTACTATCTTTATTTGAATAATCAAAAAAATAAGTTTGATTATCGACAACTTATTCTTTAGTAAAATAAAGAATACGTTTCAGAAAATAATCGGAGTCATAGGTCCTCATATGAATATTCAAATAATATTCAATTAAATAATATAAGCGGAGTCATCTGTCCTCGAATGAATATTCAAGTAATATTCATTAAATAATATAAAGTGAGTCATAAGTCCTCAAATGAATATTCAAGTAATATTCATTAAATAATATAAAGTTATCGAATAAACCTTCTTCGATTAATAGTTTTAAAAACTATTTATACATATATATATATATATATATATATATATATAATACTCGGGAGCCTCGCCTCCCGGTTTTAGAAAAAGTTCACCTTTTGATCCCCTATACTAAGGGTATACTCAAATACCGCTTATCTCTAGCATAGGTATTATGCAACTAATAAGCATTTGAACCAACAGATATATAAATCAAGAATACGAAACAGGCATGCATATATACCATATCACATGCTATAATATATCGCAAGAATTTGCTAATAACAAATATGCATTTATCACAAGATCATGCATATACACATATACATCACAACAACAGTTATACGGGTAGAAAACTTGCCTGAGCGACTGGGGGTTACAAATGGCTTGGGACGAGTCTGGTAACCTATAAACAACATATAAGTTGGAATTAAACCAAAGTCACTTATAAATCTATACTTTAACCAATTTAGACTCTAACGCTCGCTTTGCGCTTAACGATTCACTTAAGTCGCTCGAGTACCCTCGGCTCCACCATTTTTAATAAATTAACCATTACGAGTTTTAAGGCGATTCTTTCGCGAGTGTCTTACCAACTGCCTATTACACTTTACATAAATGTTTCATACTACAATTAGTCCTTTAAGGTCTTTAACCTATGTTTCAAAGTAAGGCGAGGGGTAATGGTTCGTTCGCGAAACGTCGTTACTTAAAACGGCCGTTTCTCCTAAACCTTACATCGGAATCAAACGAACCACATATCAAAACGAAGCTCATAACATGAACTATCTAATCATGGCAATGGTAAAAACCTAGCAGGGAGTTCTCGGGTCCTAATGTTAAGAACAAAACAGCCTAAAGTAAATCGGACATTACGACGGCTATGTTTACGCGATTTCCCAAATTTAAAACACTCCAATTCAACCCACAATCAATCCACAATCACAACCCAATCAAAACTCCATCCATACTACATCATAACAGCCCCAACAACTCATCAACAATTTATACTTATTCTTAAACTTGAATTTAACTACACTTAAGTTCATTAATCAACAATCGAAGAACTACCACTCCAAAAACTTCACAAAATCAACTAATCTCTACATTTACAACTAGCAAACCTCTCATGAATTATAACAAAAAAACTAAACCTAATTACTCAAATAAAGTTAGGGTTTGGAGGGGTTATACCTTCCTTGGAGAGTGGAGAATCAAGAGAATGGCTTGGAATCACCATTAAAGTCCTTATCCAAGCTTAATCTAAACAAAACTTCAAGAACAAAAAAATTTAGTTCTTGCAAAACACTAATCACCATCTTCTTCCATGATTTTTAGGAAGAGATTGGGGATGATTTAGGAGCTCAAACTTATAGGACATTCATAACTATGCATAAGGAGTCTTAGATAATTACCTTGTAATTTAACAAAGCTTGGAACTATAATTTTGACTTTCTTGCTTTGGAAAGAAGAAGAAGCCGAGAGCAAGGTGAAGAAAATGAAATAATCTTTGTGTTTTGGGTGAAATGATTGTTGGTTGGTTGTTTTTAGCTTGATTTTGGTTAATTACCTTTTTAACCATGAACTTTGTGTGGTTTTAAATCAACCACACCTCCTTCCCCTTATGTCATGCTTATGTCACCTTGCTATGTCATCATCCCTTACTTGCCCTCTTCTCATTGGTTTGATGACATCATCCCCTCTAATCTCTTTGATTAGCTTTTAATTATTTGGCTAATGACCGCTGATCTGTTATACAGTTCGCTTAACTTTCGTTTTTGTTTATCGTTTGAGGGATCATACCCGGGATCTTATTACTTAGGTTTCCTTAACCTTTCTCAATACATTATATTCGTTTTATGATCCTCTATTAAAATCCTTGAATTTAAATCCTTTTTATCCTGTTACCTTATACTCAATTCTTTCGATATCTGGTGGATTTTCGGGAAAAATCAAATTGTTTGAATTTGGATTCTGACGATCTTTACATACACTTATATACCACATAGAGTACTAATAATATCCCAGAAGATCAATAAAAGAACCCCTACATAGTGTGGCATGAAAAGTTTTCTTATTCAGCATAATCAGCAAAACACTATTCATAAGGGTTTCAAAAATTCCAAAAATTGGGGTTATTACAAAACAGATCCTGAATATCTGAACATGATTTATGATGGTCCTCACAGTCCTATAAAATTAGCCGTTGCCGGCCAAGAAGAGAAAATGGTTGATAAAGATAAGAAGGACTATTCTCATGAGGATCTTCCATCTATTATCAAAGATGCAAAGGTAAGAAATATTTTGCATTACAGTCTTTACAGTGTCATGTCCAATAGAGTAATTGGATGTAAAACTGCCAAAACAAACTGGGACACTTTGGAGGTAAAGTGTCAAGGCACCACTGCTATCGAGAAGAATAGAAGAACAATACTTACTCAGGAGTATGAACACTTTGAATCAAAAGCTAATGAGTCCTTGACTGAAATCTATGACGTGTTTTAAAAGCCGATGAATGACTTGTCACTGGTAGACAAAGAATATGATCCAGAAGATTCTAACTTGAAGTTTCTTCTTGCACTCCCTGAAAAGTGGGACTTAAAATTAACACCAATAAGGGAAAATTATGATCTTGATGATACATCTCTAAATGAGATCCATGGCATGCTGAAGACTCATGAACTGGAGATGAAGCAAAAAAGTAAAAGGAAAGGACCAAAAGCGAGACAGGTTGCACTTGAGGTTAAAGAGAAACCGTGGGAGAAAACTAGGAGAAAAAGTCACCCCAAAGGCAAAGTCATGATTGAAAAGTCTGATACTGAGTCATCAAACTCTGATAATGAGTCAAGCTCCGAAAGTGAATCAAACATTGAAGATGATCATGATAACAATGAAGATATTGAGCAAATGGCACCTCTTTTGGTTAAAAGCTTCAAGAAAATGGCCTATAAGAACTTCAAGAACAAGAAAAATAAGATTTCCAGAAAAGGATCCAGTTCCTCAAATTCTGATAGGAGGAACCTCAAACCACACTTGCTTCTGATACTGATGATATTTGTGAACTAAGGCTGTTTCTTAAATCTTTGCATATTAGTTATAGGGATTAAAACAGAAAACTTTGCTCTTAAGAAAGAAATGATCACCTAGAAGCTGAGTTGATTTTCATGCTAGAAATTAAAAAAAAAAGATGATGCTTTATATGTTAAAGAAAAATTGTTAGAAAAGCATGCTTATCTAGAAAAGGAATTAGCTAAAGAAAGAGAAATGATTAAATTTTGGACTAATTCAGGAAAAACAACTCAGGGGTTAATATAGAATTGATATTGGGGATCAGGATTAGGATATGCTGATAATACTAATTCTGATAAGTTTAACAAGAAGGAAACTGAGAAAGTTAAATCAGTAAATACTGATGATAAGGTAAAACTGAACCAGTCTCAGTTAAGACCTATTAACTTTAACTTAAGTGCTAATGCTATTAAGTCAATTAATGAAAAATGGTCAACATCAGCATCTAAGTCAAATTTTAAAACTGATAAGTATGAACTAGTTCATACAAAGTCAGTAAATATTGGTTTAATGACTCAGAAGTAGCTTAAGAAAAAGCTGAAGGATGTTAAAATGAAAAACAAGGATAAACAGCCTAGAAAGAAAATGAATGGAAAAGAAAGTGTTAATAAGGAGAGCAAATATAAACCCATCTCTAATGCACCTATAAAGGTCTATTTTAACTATGGTAGTACTAATCATCTTGTTGTTGTTGTTTGCAGGAAGAATAAAGGGATAAATACTGTTCCCCAAAGTCTGAGTTTAGGAATAGAACAATTAGATATAAACCAAAGAATCCATGTTTTCATTGTGATAGTGTTTGGCATTAAATTTACACATGTAAAGAGTATCACAGTTTGTATTATGATTACTATGAACTGAAACACTATTTAAATAAATCAAAGTTGCTCTGCATATGTAAACTCTGATATTAAGAATGTTAGCATAAACTCTGATTCACAGTCTTCTGCTCCAAATGTTAACAAACTTAAAAAGGCCAAAGGATCCAAGCAAGTTTGGGTCCTTAAAAACACTAATTAATTGTTAAAACTAATTGTAGGGTAACATGAAAAATTCTTTAGTCTTGGACAGTGGATGCTCAGGACATATGATTGGAAGTAAATCCCTGCTATCAGAGTTTAAGAAGGAAGCTGGCCTAAATGTTTCTTATGGAGATGGTAACTTAAGAAAGACTTTGGGATATGGAAATATTAAGCTTAGAAATGTCATCATTGAAAATGTAGCTCTGGTTGCAGGACTCAAGCATAATTTGATCTGTGTGAGTCAAATATGTGACAGAGGTTATCATGTGAATTTTTATGAGGAACATTGTGAAATTTTCAGAAAATTAGATGGCAAGGTTTCAATGACTGGTTACAGACATGGTAACTTATATGAAACCACTAATTGCTAAGTTCTAGCACTCTAATTTGCATTCTCTCGATGACTTAGGGTCTTTGACACTCTTATACTCTAGGTCTTCCTCCAAAACTATCGTACTGGACTCTTAAGACCTAAAGCTAACATATGCACTTGGAATGACACCAAGGTCTAACTTAGGCCTCCATAGGTCTAACCTAAAAGTTGACACAAATCTGCTTGGTGTCTTAAAAACTACCCTATTTTTGACTTAATTTTAACCATTGATTGTAACTCTAAACCAACATATTTCGACTTTCAAACCTTCCCTAGACTTTCTAGTATCAGTACTAATCAAGGCCTAATGAGGTCCTACACATAACATCACTTAACGACCTCCAAACTACACTAAACCTAAATTGTCCCCTATTTTGGCAGATTTAGCGTTTCCGCTTGTGCACCTCCCTAAATGGTAATTTTTCTTAAATCTATTTCCCCTGGACTCAAATATATATCATGTCCCAACTCTCTGTAGCCCGGGCCTACCAAGTCCTAAGAAATGCCCATTCAAAATTTACCTACAACTAGTGTGCAAATCTGGAAAAATCAAAGTGTCCTACTCTAACCCTTCCACCTTATCTCCCACTTTAAAACCAAACACTCAATACAACGACTCATATACTCTTGTATTATTTAGAAAGGTAATTATTGAATATTTAAATAAATAAAATATATGTTGGTGCCGTTAGTTGGGTATTGTCTTGTTATTAATTATGTGTGGTTCTTGGTGTATGAGAATTATTTGTATAAGTAATTGTTGAGCAGCATTTCTTTATTTTTCCCTTTTAAAAGTGATTTTATTGAAGATTTATTTATACAAATATTTGGATTGTCTCTAAATTTATTTTTATAATTATTTTATAATGACAATAATTATTTTTGGGAATTTATAAAATTTAGAAATCAATATTTTATCAATTATTTAGCCCTATATGATTTTCGGATTTCATTTAAGTGTAAATTCAGTATTAAATTCAGAAATGTCTCAAAAATTATGAAACTCATATTTTATTAAGTTTGGAATATTTCGAGAATTTTAAAATTATTTTGGAAAATTTTGGGATTAAATTCACCCGCACGTTTGTTCGTTAAATCGTTAAATGCGGGTAATAAGTTTCGCTTTAAAAATGGGTTAAAAATTTCGAAATTTTATTCTATTAGTTTTCAATTATCCCGTGAATTTTAAATTTTTCTGGTAATTATTTGGGTTATTTTCACCCGCAATTAGGATCGTTAAATTTTAAAAGGCGGGTCAGGATCGAGCTGCAGGAAGGTTGTACTAATTTTTTAGTACGTGGCAAACAAAGAAGAGGGGTGGTAGTGTTTTTGTACATGTGTCAATGTTTGATTTGCAGAGGAAAAAAATAAAAATAATAAATAACAGAAACCCACCCCCACCCCTGTTGCTTCTCTTTCTCACACGTCTCTCTTCTCTCAAATCTCTCAATCCCTCTCGTCTCTATTTTCTCAGTTTTTCTTGCCTTTCTGTTGTGGTTCTGCCGCCTACTGCTTGGTAATTCCTCCCCTGTGCCACCTTGTGTTTTCCCGGCGCCGCCCTTCCTCGGTTTTCCGGCGAGGTGGTGGTGGTGTGGTCCATGGCTATGTATTCGCGTGTGGAAACCCGAAATTTATCGGGTACCGATGAATTTTTTCCGCCGTCGGTGATGAGCCTCGGCGAGCCGACGGTGGACTGTGATGATTATTCTGAGTCCTAATATTTTAAAATAAATAATTTAGTTCGTATATTATTATTCGAAATGAAAAACAAGTTAATTATTTATAAATTGTATTGGTGTTTGGGCTATGAAATTGGTTTGGGTTGTGATTGTTGATTGTTGTGACATCGCTGTTGTTTCGACGGGTAGTCCGATAAATAGAGAAAATGCTGCCCGATTTTTGAAAAACTAAATTCGAAAATACGGGAACATATCCTGTAATTGTCGGAGATACCAGTCGAACGTATATACTTGTTTAATTATAAATAAGTACTTTGTGGAACCTACTTACGCATCGCGACAAATGTTTTGTAATATAACTGACAACCCTGTTTTCTCGAAGCGACGAGTATATGTATTTTCCGAAAATGAGTACAAAACCGAGTCTTGAATACGTGAACCATAGTTGTTGTATGTGTTATAAGAATATGTATAATTTCGAGTCGGGATTTGATATTGAATGAGTAGATTTGTTAGCGAGGTTATGTCAAGCATAATCGAATGTCTAAATTAGGGTATTTCGACTCTGTAGGTTCTAGTCGGAAGGCCCGAGAGTTATCGTTGGACTAAAGATAACTTAGTGATCGGTCGGCAAGCTCAGCAAGGTTCCAATCGAAGGACCTGAGCCTTGAAGTCGGATTAAGGATAGTCTAATAGTTAGACGATAAAACTATGCAAGGCAAGTACCCCTGACCATTCTTTTATGGTTAAGTACATATGAGTAAACTGTTATTTTATTCTCGTATAGCAACAGAAACATTTTAAGTTACGTATCCCCTGTAGTTATAAATAATTGTTTTAAACCTGTTTTAGGGAAAAGTAACTTCGAAAGGTACCTATCTCTAATAAAAATGATTTGTGAACCATTTTTATGTGTGTCGTTAAATGAATAGTTTTGAAATGAGATATGTACAAGTATTTTGAAAACTGGATAAAATGATCAGATATAGGATACATAGGTGCCAGAGTGGCCTATTGAGGTTGCGTAAAAGGCTAATTCGGTTGCGCGCGTTAGAGAGCCGATTAGTCCAGAAGGTCAGAGACCTAGCTAGTCTCTGAGTTCCGGAACAGGTTTATGGGATGGCAGTTGGAGCCGTCTTGTAATATCCGGGACATGACCTGTAATTATTTTTATCAATAAATGATTTTCATGTGATTTTTCTGTGATTTTTGGTGCATTATTAGATGATTGGTGTGGTTATGTGGATGATTATATGTGGTAAAGTCTAGGTATGTTAATTTTATTATGTCCATAATAAAATATAGATAATTAAAGTATTTTTCTGGTAATTTTTGGAGTATTATATGATTTTGTATTGATTTATGAATTTATTAACAATTTTCTGAATAATTACAAAATTATTTTGTAAAACTGGAAATCGTCCAACCTCAACCGTTTTTACGTTTTTATAACCCGAAACTCTACCAAAAACTCCTTCTAAACCTAATCTGTTAATTCCGGACATTTTCCATGTTTTGACTTTTTCGATCCGGATTAAAGTTTGACCCATGCGCGGCCCGGCGCAATATTTTCGATACGCTAACCCTTTTCGATAACATTATCTTTGTACAAATTATTTTATAAAACCCCGGTTTTGATAATTATCCGAAATAGGATAATGCTTATCCAAAACAGGATAGTGCTTATCCAAAACAGGATAGTGATTATCCAAAACAGGATAATGTTTATCCAAAACAATCATATTTATAGTTACTTAGCGGCTAAGAAACATATTTATCGATCCAACACGATCCCATGTACTAATATTCCGTAAATATAAATAGCCATTTTCTTATTTCATTTTACATGTAAAATCATAATCAGACAGTACAAACCAGTAAAATATAAAGGAAAACCTAATAAAATACTGTGCTCTTGACAATCAATCGTACAAACGAAGATGTTATCGAACTCTGATTCGGGCGTGCAATATATCAAAACAAAGCTCTCGAAAACCTCTTTCGGAATCCACCATCTCTTTTTGTGCAAGAATCAAGGTATTTTTCTTATTTTATTGTTTTATTTCGAATTTATTAAAGATTAAATTATGAATTTTTGTTCTTGATATTTTTAATATGATTTGAAGGCATAATCATGTAGATAATATTTTTCTGGTCAACTTGGTATATTATATGTCGAAAATAGAGGTCAATAACATGTTGAAATTGATGTTTGATTCTGGGAAAACTGAAATTTCGGTTTGAATGTTTGAATGTTCTAAATCGAATTTGGAATTTTTGATTTCATGGATTCTGGGCTTGATTGATTGACATCAATCTATAGATCGTTGAAAAATAAGTCAGTTTATATAATTAGTTTCTCTGTTGGATGCCGGAATTGACCCGCTGGAAAAGCTCAAAGCTTCGCTGGCGTTAATGGCGATTTCGCCGGCATCTCGGTTTCTGGGAAGGTTTACGGTTCTTTTTACTATCATTTCATTGTTGTTGAATGGTTAAACGAAACCCCATCAAAACACGATGCAAAATCATACTGTTTAGAGGGAATCAGAGCTCGCCGGATTGTTTCCCGGCCACCGGATTCTGAAACTGGCCGGCTGTTCTTGGACGACCCGGTCGGGTCGATTTCGACCCAGGATACAACCCGGTTTCAATCCTCTTTTTCCCTAATTCAAAATCAGAAAATGTTTCTGATTTTTTTTAAATTCTGTTTTAATTCTAAAAATTCATTTTAAATTCTAAAAATCTATATTTAATTATGGAAAATTATTTTAAATTCAGAAAATTATTTTAATTATTATTTTACTTAAAAATAAATCTGATTTACTTTATCAACTAATTTTAATAAGTTTTTAATTACTTTATTTAATTGATTAATTGAATATTAATTGATTAATTAATTTAATTAATTATTAATTAATTTTAATTGATTTAATAATTAGATTTAATTATTTAAAATTGATTTAAAAATCTAGAAAAACAGTTTCGAGTTTTAAAATATTATTTAAAATTATTTTCAAGGCTCGATAATTAATATAAAATTATTTTAAATCCAGATTCAGGTGTTCGAACCCTATTGTTTAATTGTAAAATGATTCAGAGTCCCGTTTAATTCCGAACAATGTTCAAAAATTCGTATTAAATACCTGGAAAACATTTTGACCCCGAATCTTCTTTGAAAAATTATTACGATCAAATATCTTACGTGTTATGTCCCATATGTGATCTGATTGCTGTAGAATATGATTTTATGTTCATTGTTTGACTATTTTTGCTGTAAGTTTCAATCCGTACGCCAGATTTGGGTGAAACAAAGGGTAGATAGAAGCTTGTATCGAATAGAATGAGATGAGAAGTAGTGTTGATAAGTATATGTGATGTCTAATAGAGGAAGCGAGATGTAGAAAAGGAAAGCAAGTGGTCAGTGAGTGGGAACCAATTATCAAGTATTAGTAAAGTGAAAGCGAATTGATAAGGCAAATGTCCCTGAACTTTCTTGTAGTATAATTGCGAATACTTTGGAACTCTTTTCATTATATTGCAATTATTCCCAGTAGTTCCTATTCTATATTGAGAGTACTTTGCAGTATTTAACCCTAAACCCTGATTCTTATTGATCTTGAGCCGCAAGCCTGATTTCTTGTAAATCATTGATTGCTAAATTCTTGGATACGAACCACACATATCTGATACTACTCCACAAATACATATCTACCACATATTGATCCTTGATATGAGATTGCTTAACAGACGAACCTTTATACCTTGTATAACAGGAGACCATTCCTTGTAACCTTTGCACCCTTGGTCTTCTACACTCTGATTCTTTCCCTGAATTGAAAGTCAATCTTCTTGTTTACCTTGTTATACCTTCATGGTATTGTGAATCACCTTATGCTTCAAGATAAATGTTGTTTTAATTCAGTTTATTGAATTACATTGTTTATCATGTTATTATTATAGAATTGGATTTTTTTTAAATATGGACCAGATTCGTGGTCATAATAGGCCAATGTGTTCCTTGGATCCAGTATATAGAGCAAAGCTGGGAGCCTTGCTCGTGGTTAGTGTGTGACTGATCAACAGCCTAACCTTGGTTTTTAAAATAAAAGTGAATATCTAATTCTAATCATTGCTTATCAGGAAACTCTATTCCCTATATCATTTCAATTGATCGTTATTTAATCTCAGTGTTGTCATTGTGACTTGCTGAGCTAGTTAGCTCACTCTTGCAAATTTGTGTATGTTCTTTTCCAGTTAAGAAGGAAACTGGTAATGGCAAGGATCCCCAGTCGAGTGTGTCAGCTAGGTTTTCAAGTTGAAATGGAATAAGCTAGCGGAAGTTGTGTGACTTGGTGTGTGCTAAAAAGTTTGTAATAAAGTTTGACTTCAGATGTAAGATAAATAAATTTGGGATTTGGTACGTTTATAATAAATAAGATTATGGCTTGTGGACATACTTTAAACTGTTGTGATCTGTGGATATGGTAAGTAGGGTCATTGTATATATTATTATATTTATAAACAGGTTTAAATATGGTGTGTGTGTGTGTGTGTTATGGACCCCAAACTTCTGACCCGGGTTTGAAGGGCGCCACACGTCTGGTGATGATAGCCTGATCAGTTGTCTTCACATATCCGTCACGCATCTGATTTGGCTTTGTGATTCCAGTAAGGGAGTTAGTGATTTATGCAGTTGAATAATAAATGTGAATAACATGCAAGAATTTGACTCTAATGTTTACACATCACAGGACTGTTGATTTTGTTTTACAGAGCATGCTAGTATTGATATCCAGTTTATACATGTTTTACTTATTTTCTAACAAGTTATGTATTCTATTCGTATAACTATTTTACTGTAAATCATTTTACTTGTTATTCATGTAGTGGTACTATTGAGCAATTGATTGCTCACCCTTGCAGAATGTTTTGTATATATGAACTGCAGATGCCAGGAGACTCTTCCGTTGTAAACAGGGAAGGGTTTCAATTCCTTCTGTATCAAGCTCCTCTGAGGTAGTTGTGTCAGACCAAAAATGGTCTATTGAGTTTCTGGATTAAGATAGTATTGTCAGGATTGTTTGTAGTGAGTTGGTTTTGTGGTAATGGTAACCCAAGTCATACTTAAACTTGGAAAAGATCTTGGTAAAGGGGTCGTGTTTATGTTTTATCATTGAAGTGGATTATATTATGTATGTATTACTGTTGTTGATGACATCAACTCCTGACCCCAGGGTTGAATTCGTCACAGTTGGTATCAGAGCTACAGGTTTATATCCCTGATTTAGGTTATGAATAGAGTCAAAAGAGTGGAGAAATGGTATACAGAGGTGTGAGTCAGCAACTCAATCAGAGGAACGAGTCCAAGAGTTCAGTCGAGGGTTTCGAGGGAGTAACCCTGACGTCTATTGAGGATTGTCTAGAACTACACTAGCTTTTAGTATGTTTCCCTTGTATATAGGTATTATTGGCAATGTCCGGTAGAGATTTCTAGTTATCCCTCTCGAGAAAATGAGTCTGATCGTGAGAGCTCAGCTTCTGAGCAGACCCTTGACGTGTCAACTGAAGAGAAATTAATATTATTCCTAATTATCGCATCTTATATGTTGAGTAATGTTGCTGGACCGAGTGTAACCTTGGTGATTTTAGGTAATATATAAGGACAATAGTCGGTGGCTGCTATGACATCCAATTTTTTCCGTGTATATAGATCAGTACTGTTGTTTATATCTTGAACTTTTATTCATATTCCTTGAGACGTATTTTTTTCCCAGAGCAATTGTTTACTATCCAACCAATTGCTTGTTTTCCCATAAGAATGTCAAAATTCGAAGTAAACAACTCAAGGTTGTGTTGATTCGACATGATCTAGATTCCCTCCCTATTTGTAAATTTCTTAATTAAACACTATTTCTTATTTTAGGAATTCTATTTGTCGATTAGGGTAAACAATGCATAAGAGTTGACTATTTGTCTATGTGACAAAGGGTCTGGTGGGACGCCACCGAAATATGTGTTGTACACTATGCGGTACTAAGACTAGCCATCTTATGTACATGTATGGTTGCTCTTAGTCATATCTACATATTCTTTGCTTTTTCATCTTTTTATATTTGATTTATTGATCTCAAAATTCCACTTGATATTCCTGGCAATGAATTTCCTCAAAAACCTCTATAGCTAGACCGCCCTGGTTATTGAGGGTAACAAAAGTTGACTGTCAGGAGGAATAAAAGTTTTACATCTAGTTGCTACATTAGAAATGAAGATAGCAGAGAGTATTCAGGATTCGACATCGAAAGTTGCAGCTTTAGAAAAGTTAACTCAATGGGGGAATGGTTGATTGGAAACTTGGACGGGTGGGCTCAGCAGAGTCCATAGTTCCCTAAGTTTTACTCAGTTTCCTAAATGCTCTTTGTAGTTGGTGGCTGATTTAGCCAGCTCAATGGTGTGGTATATTGGATTATTGCTCTTTGTAGTTGATGGCTGATATAGCCAGCCCAATGTTGTAGTATATTGGATTATTTAGTATTCCATTTAATCAGTGATGGGAAGTTAGTCAGTTGTTGTTGCATTGAGGAGCCATGCTACAATGCTTAGTTTCTTTATATTTCAGTTTTCCGGTAATGTTGTTGATTCTGCTACTGTCATTGTTTCTATTATTGCTAGTGATGTCAATCTAGATCTCTTTTAAGAATGGATCATGATGATAAAGGCATGGGTACTTTGATTGGGCAGCATTTTCCTGATACAGGTGCACCTTTTGAACGGTGATGTTTTTTGTTGTATACTCTCACTATATTTTTGAATAAATTCCCTGCTATATTTTAGGAAAATGCCACCGAAGAAAGCTACCCGGTCTAAAGGAAATAGTAGTATTTTTGCTAAGGGTCCAGTTATTGCACAGTTAATCTAACAGATTCAACAGCAGCAACATCATCAAAGAGAGCCAAACCAAACTACTAGTTTTAAATCCTTTTAGTCTGTTAAGCCCCCAGAGTTCAAGGGCAAAGTGGACCCTGTTGCTGCCATAAAATTGGCTTAAGAAAATGAAAAATGCATTTACCCTCACTCAAGTAAGTGACGATCTTAAGACGGATTATGCAAGTTACTTTCTTAAGGGTGAGGCGAATTATTGGTGAGAATCCACTCATGCGTTAGAAAGAGAAGGTCCTGTTTCTTGGACCAGATTTACAGCATTGTTCCTGGAGAAGTATTTTACAGATTGTCTACAGAATCAGTTGGACGTTGAGATTTTAGAATTGAACATGGTGAAAGAAGTATGTTGGAGTATGAGGCCAAGTTTACAGAATTGGCCCAATTAGCTCCTGAGTATGTAAATACAGAAACTCAGAAGGCAATAAGGTTTCAACAATGGTTGAAGCCTGAAATTTGCAGTAGAGTTGTGGCATTGCAACTCAAGACATATCCTTCCGTAGTTCAGGCCGCTCTAGTAATTGAAAGCGATCAGAAGTTGGCCATCAAGGAAAAGGGTGATAAGACAAGGAAGTCTGAGAGTGTTATTTACAAGGCGGATCAAGGAGAATCCAGCCAGAAGTTTCAGAAATGGTTTGGCCGAAGCGGGAATAAAAGATTCAAGTGACAGAGTTTCTCCCAGGCTAAGCCTAATGTTATTTCAATTTCTTCCCCTCCAGCCCCATCCGTTGAGTCGGTAGGGGATTGTAACTCATGCGATAGGAGACACAGTAATTCATGCAAAAAGGATGTTCAATGTTTCAAATGTGGTCATAAGCGTCATTATGCGTCGGAATGCAAGCCAGAAAATCCAAGAGTTACTTGTTACAATTGTGGAAAGGTTGGGCATATTGCGAGGAGCTGTGAAACAAGGTACCACGTCCCAAGGGCCAGTATCTAGCACAACCAGTGTAACACCCCAAAATCCGGGGTCGGGGATTCGGGTTGTCACAAGTTCCATTTCCCTTAATAACACCCAATCTTAATACACAATCAACTACTCTGTACTGTGACCCCACAATAAGCACACACACCACAAGTTATAGTCTCAGAGATGAATATCCAAAAATAATCACAAGTCGTTTTATTCCACAATTATATGTCAATACACCTTAAAAGTTTTCTGAATAAATTTACATTTCTTTGCCATTATTACAATTCATAATTATACATAAGTCTGGTACATCATAAGTTGAAAGCCTAGCCTATTGGTAGTTCCTACCTCAGCTACAGCGACATCAACGCCTATAGGAAACTACGGAACATTTCCTAATCTCTTGCGAATCGGGAGTTTGGTCCTGTTCATCTTTTCTATCTGTTGTTGTGTGATGAAAGAAGAAAGCAAGGGTGAGCAGCAAGCCCACCAAAATAATATGTATAATGATTAACAATATATGAGCCTTCTCATAGTACTCATGAAAGTCTTGGTCAAAAGAAATGAACCAAGTTGATATCTTAATGCGATGAAGTCGCAAAATATTCAGTATATATATATACATATATACTTTTCAAAATATTGGAAGTCCTCTTCCATGCATAATACACACAGAGTTCCAGTGTATAACTGTATATAAAAAAATATCGTTGCAAGGTGATCTCATATATCTAACCTTGTCTCAACGTTTTTCTGAAAATCTTTGTCATGCATAAGATAATCATTTACTAGATATAAGTTAAAAAGATGAAGTTACAAGATACTCCAATATACTTATATCTTTTCCAAATACTACTTGAACTACCACCGTTCAAGTTATAATTAGTTCAAAAGTTCATCACATAGATGAGACTACAAGATAATACTTGAATAGAGTCAACCTTTAAAATATCATCAAAATAAAATGAAGTTATGAGATACTTCATTTGATGCAAACATCATTTTGAAAACTTGACCCTGCCAACACTCAACAATCGCCCAACCGTAGCCTTTCTATCGAAGTGCTCTGGGTAGTGTTGCAGAAATATCCAATTGGATGATGAACTCATTACGGGAGTTTGCCGCGCCAGGAAGACCACTTACGATGATCAGTCGTAGTAGTGCAACCCCACCATTTTCTACATGAAGAGGAGAACCTGTCGGATTTACTTGTCAGCTGAACACTGAACTCCTATGGAATAGACCGCCTTAGCGGAACTTCCAGGCCATTTGGGCCAATATAATAAGGCTGGGCCGACGCTACTCGACCACTTACACCACTCCTAGTTCAGATAAAATCCATGACTCTAAAACGTAAAGCTCGTCCCCACTTTCCCCAAGTAGAAACTTGTTGATACGGCTCCACCAAGAAGTCGTATCTATTTGGAAAGGAAAACTCACCGATATTTCCCAGGCGATGCCTGTTAATGGATTAACTTGTTCCAAGAATTTTACTTCCCGAGTATTGGGTAAGTAATCAAAAACTCTTTTATCAAGACAACAACCTTGTTGCGAATATAAAAACACACCACAGAGTCGGATCCCTCAGGTTTTGAGCGAGTATTAAAATCCCCTTCGAAAGGAGGATCTTAAATATAAAAATGAGTTTTGGGATCCGCTCTAACTTTTAAAATCATTTTGAAGACTCGCAAAACATTTTTAAGAATGTTTGGAGTGATGCTGATTTAATAAAATAAATCAGTCCCAATATATTAGAAAATATATGAATATTATTATTTAAATAATATTCCCATAAAGAATAATCTTTATAAAAATAATTGAAGTAGAAGTTTTAAAACTTATACTTGAAATGAATAATAAATAATCAAAGATATACTTATACAAAAGTAATATCTTTATTTGAATATCAAAAGTAAGTTTGATTATCGAACATTATTCTTTAATAAAATAAAGAATATTAATAAATAATAAGCGGAGTCATAATACCTCGAATGAATATTATAAATAATATTCATTAAATAAAATAAAGGGGTCATGCATCCTCAAATGAATATTCAAGTAATATTCAATAAATAATATAAAGGAGTCATAAGTCCTCGAATGAATATTCAAGATAATATTCATTAATAAAAATAAAGTTATCGAATAAACCTTATTCGATTAATAGTTTTGAAAACTATAACCATATATATATATAAATAAATATATATATATAAAATCTACTCGGGATCCTTGACTCCCGGTTTTAGAAAATGTTTTCACCTTTGGGTCCCTATACTAAGGGTATATGCAAATTACCGCTATTCTCTAGCATAGGTATTATCAACTCAACCAACAGATATATATGGCAAGAATACGAAACAGGCATGCATATGTACCATATCACATGCTACAATATATCGCAAGAATTTGCTAATATAACCATCATGCATCTATTACAAGATAATGCATATACAAGTGTATACATCACAACAACAGTATAACGGGTAGAAAACTTGCCTGAGCGACTGGGGATTACAATGGCTCGGTACGAGTCTGGTAACCTATAAACAACAAGTAAGTTGGAATTAAACCAAAGTCACTTGTAAATCTATACTTTAACCAACTTAGACTCTAACGCTCGTTTTGCGCTTATTGATTCTCTTAAGTCACTCGAGTACCCTCGGCTCCACCATTTTTAATAAATTAATCATTACGAGTTTTAAGGCGATTCTTTCGCGAGTACCTTACCAACTGCCTAATCCACTTAACACAATTGTTTTATACTCCAATTAGTCATTTAAGGTCCTTTACCAAGGTTTCAAAGTAAGGCGAGGGAAAAAGTTTCGTTCGCGAAACGCCGTTACTTAAAACGGCCGTTTCTCCTAAACCGTACATTGGAATTAAACGAACTACATATCAAAACGAAGCTCATAACATGAACTATCTAAACATGGCAATGGTCAACATCTAGCAGGGGGTTCTTGGGTCCTAATGTTATGAACAGAAGTAGTCTAAAGTAAATCGGACATTACGACGGCTATGTTTACGCGATTTCCCAATTTTATACCCTTCCAATTCAACCCATAATCAAGCCACAATCACATCCCAATCCAAACTCCATCCTTACCAAATCATAACAGCCCCAATCAATTCAATATTAACATTTATACTTATGCTTAAGCTTGAATTTAACTATACCTAAGTTCTTTTAACCAAAACAACAAGATTCACCATCCATTTCACTACCACTCCAACCCAAATTCTAAACCAACAAGCATTAAGCTACTATATCACCATAACAACTAAAATCATCCTATTTAACAAAGTAAAGCTAGGGTTTGGCGATGATATACCTTCCTTGAAGTGGTGTGAGTAGCTAGGAAGCCTTAAGAAGCCTTGAGATGACTTAGGGATGCTTGGATCTTAAAGGAAAAACAAGAAAATCAAGTTAAAATTCTTGAAGTCACTATTCATTGTCTTCTTCATTGATTTCTTGAAGAAGATTGTGAATGATTTGGAGGCTTAAACTCATAGAATAGCCATAACTATGCATAAGGAATACTAGGGAATTATCTTACCAATTTAGGAAGCCTTGAACTTGGATTTTGAAAATTCTTTTCTTTAAAATAGTAAAAAGCCGAGAGTAAAGCTTGGAGAAGATGAAATGTTTTGTGTTTTTGTTTTGATTTGTTTTGGTTGGTTGCTTATTTGATTTGTTTTAGGTTAATTACCAAATTAACCTTGGTTTTATGTGGTTAATATTCCACCACATTTCCTTCCTTCTTATGTCATGCTTGCATCACTTTGTGATGTCATCATCCCTCCTTTGTCCTCTTTCTATTGGTTGGATAACATCATCCCCACTAATCTCTTTGATTAGCTTCTAATTGTTTGCCTAATGACCGCTGATCTGTTATACGGTTCGCTTAACTTTCGTTTTCGTTTATCGTTTGAGGGATCATACCCGGGATCTTATTACTTAGGTTCCCTTAACCTTTCTCAATATATTATATTACTTTTATGACCCTCTCTTATAATCCTTTAATTTAAATCCTTTTTATCCAGTTACCTTATACTCAATTCTTTCCGTATCTAGTGGATTTCCGGGAAAAATCAAAGTGTTCGGAATTGGATTCTGACGATCTTTACATACACTTATATACCATATAGAGTACTAATAAAATCTCAGAATATCCATACCAGAACCCCTACACAGTGTGGCATGAAAAGTTTTCTCATTCAGCATAATCTGCAAAATCACTATTCATAACGGTTTCAAAAATTTCCAAAAATTGGGGTTATTACAGTCTCCCCTCCTTAAAAGGATTCCGTCCCGGAATCAGATAGAAAATGAATAGGGATACTCTCTTAGCATTGCACTTTCTAACTCTCGAGTAAATTTTCCCACATTGTGGTCCCACCACCAAACTCTGCCTAGTTTGATAATCCTTCCCCTAAGCACTTGTTCCTTTTCACTTTATAACCCTTCCTGGTTGCTCCATATAGGTTACGTCGGGTTGCGTGTCTATGTGCTCATATGCCCCTATTTGTCTGGCATCCGAATTATACTTCCTTAACATTGATACGTGAAACACGTTATGACTTGCTACATGTTCTGGGGTAAGGCTAGCTCATATGCTACCCTCCCAATACTTCTTAATATATCCAAGGGTCCAACAATTGGTGGACTTAACTTTCCTTTCTTTCTGAATCTCATTAACCCCTTCCAAGGGAATACCTATAACAACACTAGGTCCCCTACTTCCCATTCCTTGTCCTTTCATGTCAAATCAACATACTTCTTATGTCCATCTTGGGCTACTACCAGCCGTCCTCTGATTAAATCTATAAAATCCTTGGTCCTTTGGACCACTACTGGTCCGAGTATCTTGCGCTCTACAACTTCATCCTAACATAAGGGGGATCGACATTGTCTTCCCTCAAAAATCTCATAAGACGATATCTCGATACCTGACATACGATCTATTGTCGTAAGATAACTCAATCCGCGTTAAGTGATCATTCCAATTTCTTTCAAGTCTATTGCACAGACTCTCATTATAGCTTCTAGCATTATAGCTTTTGCTTCTCACTACCCATCCTTTTCCAGTTCGTAGTCGCTACTACCTTCCGTTCCTAATATTATACTGGTTATACTTTTGCTTGTTAGCGTTCTATAACCTTTTAATAACCACGTCAACCTTAGTATCACGAATGTGTTTCCATTCCGAATACTACCACAACTTTATTACTCCTTTTTCAGCTGTTTCTATTTTCCAAAATTTGATCAATCATATAGAAGTAAAGGAATTTGTTGAGAGATCACTATGATCATGAACACTTGTTATATCGCATAGTTAGTACAGAAGGTGGCCAACCTTTAGTACTTGACAAGCAATTAAACAACATGTGGTATCCTACTAGGCTTCTATCACAAAGATAGATAGTCATTCAGCAATACCTCCCCTTCTGGAAGGGTTGTTCTTCTCAGCTTACATGAAATGAAAAGAAGAGAAAAGAACGAACTGAAGAGAATTGTATATATGTAAAAAAATATTGCCATAAAATATCTGGCTTGGAATCTACCTCTGAACTATAGAGGTTTGTCATAGGAGAACAAAACTTATATGTATTTATATCAACATCAAGTATTATAGCATCGTATTTCACATGCTTAAATATTTTTGCTATTCCGTCCATCATTCTATGGACCCATGCTCTTCCTCGAGCTTATACACAATCACCTTTGAAACTCCCTCGACATTGAAAATCGAATCTGGGATCTCATTCTAGACATCATCGTTACTAGAATTCTATGCTTGCATCGTAACCTTCCTCGTATAGTAATACGACTCTCTATTGATAAGAAGGAATAAATATTCAATAGGTAGATACTCTACTTAATTAGTCTATCAATGATAATTTATACACTACCACGACCCGATTAGTGGTACTTAATCTCAACATCCATTCCAATACAACTCTCATGGTTGTAATCAGCTCATTACTCGCAGAATCATTGCTACCTTACTATGGTCCACCACTGACCTACTGTCATCATTCACTTTCCATTAAATCTTAATATCTAACCATACGGAGTCCATACATGTCGTATAGAATACTTCTAAGGAGTTAACATAACCACCAATCATAATTCATGAAGAACACTCCAGATCCTGATGTACATTCATGACATGAAGCAGATAAAATTGCAGAAGAGTTTCAATCAAAGCAACGATAGCAGGTTAATACCATTCTTAATCATATGCCTTCAATAGAAGACTTAACTCAAAGGTTCGTTTAGTGCTTTTTGAAACATGGTCCTGGATTATTCTCAAGATAGAACCTTCTAAGATAGATAGCCCGCTCATGGCGATTACACGAATTAAACCTTTACCAACTACTATTACGGTTGGGTATTGCACAGTCATCAGAAGGAATGTCAATCTTCCAAACCATAATACAACCTTCATAGCTTTAACCATCATTACTGTATTCCTTTGGCACACGCGCCTATAATTATCCTCTTACCTTTAAAGTGTCGGCCACCTCTTTGGCCATTCCTGATAGTAAAATTTCCTTACAGTCAATGTCATTTTAACCACCTCCAAATAAATTTTCTACCTCATTTCAATCACAGCTTATGTGAAGATGTTTTCCTTAAAATCTGATGAGTAAAAAAAAATCACTATTTTCCATAAGTTATTGCCTCAGTCTTGAGAGGTTAATCACTATCGCGACTGACTCTCGATCGTACTTAGAACATCTTTTATCTTAGGTCCTAATTGCCCTGAACAATTTTGACCTTTACTGGTTTGATCCATACTTTCTCGTGGTTTAACACGTGCCCCAATTGGCATCATTATAATTACGTCATATTTCCTTTATCAACATTTCTATTCTTGAGAATTTTGAATATTACCTTTCTCCTTGTAAAACCTCTAAGGTTATCCTTCAATCGTTCCTCCTGTATTCCCTGGATACAGGGCATATCAAAATACCATTTACTACTACTAGAACCATTGTCTATATACTTCTGAAAAATTTCTCCACTGATCCTTAAAGGTTGTTATTACCTTAATCCTTTCCAATTCATACTGTCAAAACTCATACTATCCCTATTAAGGGTGAAATACCAACCTATATGCATTCCTCTAGGATTCGTTTTAAGTTACTGATGTTCTATCCTTAATTTGACCTTTAAAAAGGTACATGCATCCTTCCATGGATAAATCCAGTCATATATCCCTGATAAGGGTGTCTTATTCAAGCATTCCCACCTCGATAGTATATGCCTAATTTCACAATAACATCTGTATTCAAAATGAGGTCAATCAATATGGCCTCCAAAAGATAACAATGGTTATCCGCTTTTCTTGCCTAATTTGGTAACGATAACAAGGATGTTCTGGAAGATATTGGTCGTGTTCAACGTGAACCTCTTCTTAATAATTCCTTATTTACTTTTGTTGTTTATCTCAACAGTCACCTCAATGTTGAAATATCTTTCATACCTGGCGTCTCCCTTTCTGGGTATCAAGCCACCGGTCTTACACTTCACATTCTTGAGGGTCACTTCCTTCATCCAATTTTCCTAATATCTTACTTCCTTGTCTCCTCAGTCTATCCGTGTCTCAATATTTATCCTTCGAACTATCTCAAGGTTTCCTCAAATCCTCCCAACTTATAGGGGATAAAATATATGTATCTCTTATTCCTTCAACCATCAATTTAACTCATGGTGAATCACCCGCATCCTGACGATTACATACTTTTCTATTTCTATTGCTACGAGTCTTTAGGGTTTCCTCATACCCAACTTCCTTATCATTCCTCAAACTCTATTGCCTTTATATTCCTTTCCACTTCAGTTTCTTTTTATTTTCCTTTCTCTTATCATTATTTCATGAACCAACCCAATATAAGCATCAATTTCAAACATCCCATCATTCTGGATTCGTGTCCTCAGAACGAATCTTGACAACTTTTACAACTTAGATTCATAATTCATCATACTCGTCTCCCTTTGTTCTGGCTCTAAAGCTTTTACACTATCTCCATAACCTTGGGAAGTACTTTCCTGAAAATAATTGACTGAACTTAAATCAGTTTATTATAATCTCTTGCTCCGTGCCTTCCTTGGTCTTTCACCAGAGGGTGGTCTCTCTCTTAGGAGGGTAAGTGACAAAAACAGTCTTTTGTGGTTCATCAATCATTTAGAATCTCAAATGATTCCTATATTTCCTTTAGCCAGGCTCTTGCCTCGACTGGGTCAACTTGTTCCTTGGAACACTGAGAGCTTAGCGATTTAAGTGTCCTGAAAGAATTTCCCACTACATTGTTTCCCTCAAGGTGGTGGTTGGGAGTAAAGTATAAGTTCTGTTTAGACAGGTCCATGAATTTCCGTATAGGAGTACCGTCTCGGGTCCTCTTACCTTGCTCGACTTCTGTTTTTTTAGTCTAAATATTTCTTCCTACTCCCCATAATTGGGGTCATCTTTTAATTTGAAATCCTCATTTTTCCCCTTTATTATATTCTGGGTTCCTTATATCTTAATTTCGACCTCCCTGATTATCACATTCAAGGTTTGAACCTAATCTTATTCCTTGTAGGGGCATATTACTTGGAAAATTTTTGAGAATCTCTGGATATTTGTCTTACTTACTTTGCTTAAGTCTTTCCCTCGTTCAGTCCTTGCACGATTGCAAATTATGAATTCTCAAGTTCGATAAACTTCATGACACTCTCTTAAGTGTTAATAGAGCAATTAACAATGTGATTTTATCACAAACAAACTGATCTGAACTAAAATTAATGAATATATACATAACCATTTGTTCGAGGGTACAACAACTAAACATTTTAAAGAGAATTACATCATTTGATCTTATCGCTCCTATCCCAAAAGTACTACCATAGATAATCATTTCGTCATTAAAACTAATCATTCATAACTTAGGCTAATCCTCCAAAAGCGGTGCTACATGAAATTCTTGTTAGATTGCTCAGACTCTGCACACTATTATGGATCAAGAAATGCGGGCACGCACGACATCCCTAACCTGCTCCATCACAGAGGTGATGAGGTCTAAAATAGTTGCAAGTAGAGCTGGATCAATCTGACCCTCAAGATGGCCTCTAGCTGTAACACGGGTGGTAGCCTCAATCCTTTCCATGCTATGAGCTAATCCTGCCGGAAGTACCCCATCCTCAATCCTCGGTGCAGTAAGTCGATCCAACAGATCACTCCTAACATTACGGGCCTCAGACAGGCCACCCAAAGTCATATGATAATTGGCGATAAGAGAAGCCTGAGTGGTAGCATCTAGCAGTCCATGGGGTGCAGGTGGCGCAGACCCAGGAGATCCAAACGGATAACCAAGCACGGTATCAGGTGACAATGGTGCAGGAGATAAAGGTGGCATTTCCTCAGTATGTGATGGGCTCTGTACAGGGGAGGGAACAGGAATTGGTGGAACCTCATGGATGTCTACAAAAACCTCTGGAAGAGGGTCTGATACTGGTATAATTGGGGTCGTGGAAGGCCCCACTCCTTCTGCCCTCATTAACCTTTGTGCCCTTGGTAACTCTTCATCCTCTAGTGCCACCCTTGCGGCCATTCTTGCTCTGGTAGTCGCCCTGACTACGGTCATCAATTCCTCAGCGGTCCTCTCTTCATTCTCATCAGGATCCTCCATGAGATCCTCCTCAGCCACAATCCTTTCCGGAATAACATCCTCAACCGCAACATTCTCAACATGAATCTCATCCGGTCCCTCATTAGGGTACTCCATCGGATTCACAATTTGATCTCCAACTTGTAATAAAACATCATCATGCTGATGCTCCTGAACCTCAGGGTTCGGTGCCCCGCCGCCCTATACGAGAAAGAACTATGTTACTATCATGATATTTATAAGGGTTCCCGTAAGGGTTTTAACTGTCAGTACTACGTTAGGTAGCCCGACTATGAACTTGGCAAGAGTTCTTATTATCTTAGTGAACTTATTATCTTAACGTCACATCATCTCTGAGGTTTATAACGCTTAGCTCTGATACCACTTCTGTAACACCCCCAAATCCGGGGTCGGGGATCCGGGTTGTCACGAGTTCCATTTCCCTTAATAACACCCAATCTTAATACACAATCAACTACTCTGTACTGTGACCCCACAATAAGCACACACACCACAAGTTATAGTCTCAGAGATGAATATCCAAAAATAATTACAAGTCATTTTATTCCACAATTATATGTCAATACACCTTAAAAGGTTTCTGAATAAATTTACATTTCTTTGCCATTATTACAATTCATAATTATACATAAGTCTGGTACATCATAAGTTGAAAGCCTAGCCTATTGGTAGTTCCAACCTCAGCTACAGCGACATCAACGCCTATAGGAAACTGCGGAACGTTTCCTAATCGCTTGCGAATCGGGATCTTGGTCCTATTCATCTTTTCTATCTGTTGTTGTGTGATGAAAGAAGAAAGCAAGGGTGAGCAACAAGCCCACCAAAATAATATGTATAATGATTAACAATATATGAGCCTTCTCATAGTACTCATGAAAGTCTTGGTCAAAAGAAATGAACCAAGTTGATATCTTAATGCGATGAAGTCACAAAATATTCAGTATATATATATATACATATATACTTTTCAAAATATTGGAAGTCCTCTTCCATGCATAATACACAGAGTTCCAGTGTATAACTGTATATAAAAAAATATCGTTGCAAGGTGATCTCATTTATCTAACCTTGTCTCAACGTTTTTCTGAAAATCTTTGTCATGCATAAGATAATCATTTACTAGATATAAGTTTAAAAGATGAAGTTACAAGATACTCCAATATACTTATATCTTTTCCAAATACAACTTGAACTACCACCGTTCAAGTTATAATTAGTTCAAAAGTTCATCACATAGATGAGACTACAAGATAATACTTGAATAGAGTCAACCTTTAAAATATCATCAAAATAAAATGAAGTTATGAGATACTTCATTTGATGCAAACATCATTTTGAAAACATGACCCTGCCAACACTCAACAATCGCCCAACCGTAGCCTTTCTATCGAAGTGCTCTGGGTAGTGTTGCAGAAATATCCAATTGGATGATGAACTCATTACGGGAGTTTGCCGCGCCAGGAAGACCACTTACGATGATCAGTCGTAGTAGTGCAACCCCACCATTTTCTACATGTAGAGGAGAACCTGTCGGATTTACTTGTCAGCCGAACACTGAACTCCTAAGGAATGGACCGCCTTAGCGGAACTTCCAGGCCATTTGGGCCAATATAATAAGGCTGGGCCGGTGCTACTCGACCACTTACGCCACTCCTAGTTCAGATGAAATCCATGACTCTGAAACGTAAAGCTCGTCCCCACTTTCCCCAAGTAGAAACTTGTTGATACGGCTCCACCAAGAAGTTGTATCTATTTGGAAAGGAAAACTCACCGATATTTCCCAGGCGATGCCTGCTAATGGATTAACTTGTTCCAAGAATTTTACTTCCCGAGTATTGGGTAAGTAATCAAAAACTCTTTTATCAAGACAACAACCTTGTTGCGAATATAAAAACACACCACAGAGCCGGATCCCTCAGGTTTTGAGCGAGTATTTAAATCCCCTTCGAAAGGAGGATCTTAAATATAAAAATGAGTTTTGGGATCCGCTCTAACTTTTAAAATCATTTTGAAGACTAGCAAAATATTTTTAAGAATGTTTGGAGTGATGCTGATTTAATAAAATAAAACAGTCCCAATATATTAAAAAATATCTGAATATTATTATTTAAATAATATTCCCATAAAGAATAATCTTTATAAAAATAATTGAAGTAGAAGTTTTAAAACTTATACTTGAAATGAATAATAAATAATCAAAGATATACTTATACAAAAGTAATATCTTTATTTGAATATCAAAAGTAAGTTTGATTATCGAACATTATTCTTTAATAAAATAAAGAATATTAATAAATAATAAGCGGAGTCATAATACCTCGAATGAATATTATAAATAATATTCATTAAATAAAATAAAGGGGTCATACATCCTCAAATGAATATTCAAGTAATATTCAATAAATAATATAAAGGAGTCATAAGTCCTCGAATGAATATTCAAGATAATATTCATTAATAAAAATAAAGTTATCGAATAAACCTTATTCGATTAATAGTTTTGAAAACTATAACCATATATATATATATATAAAATCTACTCGGGATCCTCGACTCCCGGTTTTAGAAAATGTTTTCACCTTTGGGTCCCTATACTAAGGGTATATGCAAATTACCGCTATTCTCTAGCATAGGTATTATCAACTGAACCAACAGATATATATGGCAAGAATACGAAACAGGCATGCATATGTACCATATCACATGCTACAATATATCGCAAGAATTTGCTAATATAACCATCATGCATCTATTACAAGATAATGCATATACAAGTGTATACATCACAACAACAGTATAACGGGTAGAAAACTTGCCTGAGCGACTGGGGATTACAATGACTCGGGACGAGTCTGGTAACCTATAAACAACAAGTAAGTTGGAATTAAACCAAAGTCACTTGTAAATCTATACTTTAACCAACTTAGACTCTAACGCTCGTTTTGCGCTTACTGATTCTCTTAAGTCACTCGAGTACCCTCGGCTCCACCATTTTTAATAAATTAATCATTACGAGTTTTAAGGCGATTCTTTCGCGAGTACCTTACCAACTGCCTAATCCACTTAAAACAACTGTTTCATACTCCATTTAGTCATTTAAGGTCCTTTACCAAGGTTTCAAAGTAAGGCGAGGGGAAAAGTTTCTTTCGCGAAACGCCGTTACTTAAAACGGTCGTTTCTCCTAAACCATACATCGGAATTAAACGAACTACATATCAAAACGAAGCTCGTAACATGAACTATCTAAAAATGGCAATGGTCAACATCTAGCAGGGGGTTCTCGGGTCCTACTGTTATGAACAAAAGCAGCTAAAGTAAATCGGACATTACGAGGGCTATGTTTACGTGATTTCCCAATTTTATACCCTTCCAATTCAACCCATAATCAAGCCACAATCACATCCCAATCCAAAATCCATCCATACCACATCATAACAGCCCCAATCAATTCAATATTAACATTTATACTTATGCTTAAGCTTGAATTTAACTATACCTAAGTTCTTTTAACCAAAACAACAAGATTCACCATCCATTTCACTACCACTCCAACCCAAATTCTAAACCAACAAGCATTAAGCTACTATATCACCATAACAACTAAAATCATCCTATTTAACAAAGTAAAGCTAGGGTTTGGAGATGATATACCTTCCTTGAAGTGGTGTGAGTAGCTAGGAAGCCTTAAGAAGCCTTGAGATGACTTAGGGATGCTTGGATCTTAAAGGAAAAACAAGAAAATCAAGTTAAAATTCTTGAAGTCACTATTCATTGTCTTCTTCATTGATTTCTTGAAGAAGATTATGAATGATTTGGAGGCTTAAACTCATAGAATAGCCATAACTATGCATAAGGAATACTAGGGAATTATCTTACCAATTTAGGAAGCCTTGAACTTGGATTTTGAAAATTCTTTTCTTTGAAATAGTAAAAAGCCGAGAGTAAAGCTTGGAGAAGATGAAATGTTTTATGTTTTTGTTTTGATTTGTTTTGATTGGTTGCTTATTTGATTTGTTTTAGGTTAATTACCAAATTAACCTTGGTTTTGTGTGGTTAATATTCCACCACATTTCCTTCCTTCTTATGTCATGCTTGCATCACTTTGTGATGTCATCATCCCTCCTTTGTCCTCTTTCTATTGGTTGGATAACATCATCCCCACTAATCTCTTTGATTAGCTTCTAATTGTTTGCCTAATGACCGCTGATCTGTTATACGGTTCGCTTAACTTTCGTTTTCGTTTATCGTTTGAGGGATCATACCCGGGATCTTATTACTTAGGTTCCCTTAACCTTTCTCAATATATTATATTCCTTTTATGACCCTCTCTTATAATCCTTTAATTTAAATCCTTTTTATCCTGTTACCTTATACTCAATTCTTTCCGTATCTAGTGGATTTCCGGGAAAAATCAAAGTGTTCGGAATTGGATTCTGACGATCTTTACATACACTTATATACCATATAGAGTACTAATAAAATCTCAGAATATCCATACCAGAACCCCTACATAGTGTGGCATGAAAAGTTTTCTCATTCAGCATAATCTGCAAAATCACTATTCATAAGGGTTTCAAACATTTCCAAAAATTGGGGTTATTACAACCAGAGCCACAACCTTCAAAGAGACCAAGAGATTCAACACTTAGGACTCGGACGTAATTGCAGGTGCGTTATCTCCCAATTCCGTACTTGTCAAAGTTTTATTTGATTCAGGAGCATCTAAGTCCTTTATATCAAATTAATGTGTGAATAAAAGGGATTCGATACTAAAAGACCTAACCAAGCCCTTGACCATAGAAATAGCCAATCAGGATAGAGTTTTAGTGAGTCAACCCTATCTTAACTCTCAATTAGACATCCACGAGCATTCTTTTCGGCTGATCTGATACCCTTTAAGCTAGGAGATTTCGATGTGATTCTAGGAATGGATTGGTTATCCCAACAGAAGGCAAATATTAACTATATGGAAAAGAAGATTGTGATGTTTACAGAATATAACACCAGGGTAATTATCAAGGATAAAGGAAGAAGAAAAAATTCCTGATGATATTGAAGATAAGGAAACTGTATAGACAAGGATGTGAGGCTCACTTAGCCCACATAGTAGACATTGAGAAAGAGGCACCTAATCTGGATGAGATTCCAATAGCCAAGGAATTTCTGGATGCCTTTTCAAGCGAGTTATCAAGATTGCCAGCATCATAAAATTGATTCTTCTATTGACTTAGTACCTAGAGCCAAACCAGTGTCAAAGGCTCCACTGGCGTGGCCTGCAAAAATGAAGGAATTAGTTAGTCAACTGCAGGAGTTATTGGATATGAGGGTGATTAGATCAAGTGTATCCCCACGGGGTACACCAGTGATGTTATTGGGGAAGAGGGTTGAAATTATGAAATTATGTACCGATTTCAGAAGCTTAACAAAATGACGAATAAGAATAAGTAACCCCTATTTAAAACTGATTACTTATGTGACCTAATTTAAGGAGCGTGTTATTACTCGAAGGTTGACTTAAGATCCAGCCCGAGGACATATTAAAGACTGTAGTTAGAGCAAGATACGAGCATTATTACTTCTGGTGAGGTTATTTGGATCAACAAGTGTACCAGTCGTCTCTAAGGATTTAATGGACATGGTGTGTAAGGAGTGCTTGGATAAGCATAATTGTATTTATTGATAACATCCTCAGCTATTCAAAGACTAAGAAAGTCTGTGTAGAGCGTCCAAGGATTTCCCTACGAAGACTAGAAGGGAAGCAACTATACGTTAAATTTTCAAGTATGAATTTTGGCCGAGATTAACAAAAGATTCTGATTATTCCATTGACAACAACCTTAGTAAAGACAGTGTAGTAACAGATACCATGTGCAGAAAGAAAGGATTAAATGTAATTAAGATCACTGTGGAGTTAATAAAAGAATTAGAAATAGTGTAAGTTGAAGTTCGAATACCTGAAGGTGATAAGAAGCAGATATATGAAATTATTTTCCAGCCTTAACTGATGGAAAAGAGTAAGAGGTATCTGAGTGTTTGGAAACTAAGTTGAAAATGAGTACCGCCTCTCATCTTTAGAAGAAGGGTTAAAGTAGAAGGACAATTTAAGCGATAACAGATATGTTGAGAGTATGTGCTTTAGATTTTATGGGAAGCTGGGATGATCATTTGTCGTTAATAGAGTTCTCCTATAATAATAATTAATATGTTAGCATTAGAATTCCACCTTATGAAGTGTTATATGGACGTAAGTGTTGGTCCCCACTTTATTGAGATAAAGTGGGAGAAAAGAAGTTGTCAAGTCCTAAGTTAATACAGCACCCCAATGACGCAGTGGTGTTGGTTTGGAAAAGAGTTGAAGCAGCTCAGAATAGACAGAGAAAGAACGCGGACTTGTATCGAAAGGATATTGTAACGTCTGGGAAAATTACGTCTGTGTTATATCATATTTATAATAAATTATATGTATTAATTTGTCATTTATGTGTAATTATCTGTCAAACCCTAATTTCTATGTATTACGTGTATTCTGTATTGTTCCGGTATTTTTAAGATATTTTTCAGATATTTTATTTTGCATTCATAGCTTTCATTTCAAAAGTTTTACGACCCAAACCATGATTTAAAAGCAGGTATTTTAAATAAAATAATGGGCCTTATTTTTCATTAAACGGCTTCTACCATCACATTATTCTGAACATCCAGGCATTTTATAAATTTTCTCGTTTTGCGAAAAATGACTTTTCTGGCCCCATTGGGTGTTAAAAAACCCCACAAAAATCACATTTTTATTTTTATAAAATTATAGGACCTTTATTTATACCATTTCTTTGCATTTTTGCATTATTCACAATTTTTGGGAAATTTTGGCATATATATTGCATATTCAAAATATTTATAAATTAAATTTTAATACTCAAAAATTATAAAATTAGGGGCTTATTAATTTTAAAATATGTAGAATTAGGGCCTAAATTTTATTTAGGAGTATTAATTTTACTACTATAAATAGCCTAATTTTTATTTATTTATAATTAATTAAGTAATTAAAAATTACAAAATTCAAAAATTCTCTGCAAACCGGGTCGGGAAGAACCAAGCGGGTCGAAGAATCAAACCGTGATTTCCAGCTGATTTCTTCATCAAATCAAGTGATTCAAGTACTAAAATTGAAGGTTTTGATCTGTTCTTTCTGTTTCTAGCATCAATTTCATGTTTTAATCCGTAGTTTTTGATTTCCGATTTCTAGGGTATTTGTTCGAATTAGGGCTTTTTGATTCTAGGGTTATTATAATGTTTTGATGATTGATATAGCTTCCTGAGATGATTTGTAGTCATGTCATGGTGTTTAATTTATCAAACGATTCCTAAATAGCAAAGTTCGATTATTAGGGTTTATACCAAATTTTCAAATTACAACTCGATGATTTCTGTGAATATTTGGTTCTTGATATGTTCGGGGTTAGATTGTATGTGTTCTTACCTTTGATTTGCACTATAGAACGTTAAGTTTCGTTTACAAAATCAAAAGTTGGTATTTTGGCCGAAATTTTAGGTCGGTGGTGACCGGAATCCTGTTTTAGGGGTTGTTAACTTGTGTTGATAGTTGATATGTGCTTAGAACTTAAATTACAATCGATTCCATGTAAAAACGAGCACAAACGATTCGTAGTTTGGCCAGAAATTAACTTCGTCAGAATCTGCAAATGTTAGCCGGAGTTTTTGGGGTTTTGGCCAGAACACACAACTAAGGGATCGTGTGTGGTAGTTGATGGCAGCCTGAAGTTGCTGTGTTGATGCTGAGTAGAAACCCTCTCAAAAACAGTCCAAACCATCCCTGTATTGGCCTGAATTGATCTGGCCAGATAATTTTCCGGTGACCGGAAAAGCCACTGGAATCTGGGTTATTGATGACCCATTTACCGGAATTCAAAACTGGTTTAAAACCCGGTTTTGATCCAATTTTGTCAGAATTTGATTTCTGACAAATGTTTATGGATTTTTAATTTTTATTTAATTTTATTAATTTTAATAATTAGATTTATTTATTTTATAAAATGATTAATTACTTAATTAATTGATTTATATTATAAATAATTCTGAAATATTTTCTAAAAATCAAATTTAATTATTTTCTTAATTATTTATTATTTATTTATTATTTATTAATTATTTAAAAATAATTAATTATTTTGATAATTAATCAGATAATTTTCAATAAATCATAATAAATTCATTTTAATTCTAAGAATTATAGAAAAACCATTTTTAATTATGATTTTTCTTAAATAATTATTTAAATATTATTTTAGGGTTTAAAAATTTGTAATAATTATTTATATTGAATAATAAATTGAATTATCAGTGTTTAATTGATATTAAATAGACCGTTAGTCCGATTCGAGCGAAACGAAAGCCCTTTGCCTCAGAAAAATGAATTATTTTCAATAAAAATAATATTAATACCTAATTTATTCTTGGAATTAGTTGACCTTGTTATTTGCTTGATTATCAGTCGAATCGTGTACCGAGACGAGTCCGAAAAATTCCGGAAAAATAGAAAACGAGTCAGATAATGATTAGTCGAGTGAACAACGAGTTAGTTTTGATTCTAATAATTATTTTAGTTATAAAAATGATTATGTGCTTATGTGTATTATGTGGTTAATCGAGTCATGGTTGTTCATATATGATATATGAGTCGGTCATAAGCGCATGGATAGACACTAGGAATGATCTGAAGTCGGTTTGAGACGCAAATGAAGTATGAGATGTTTAAATCATTCTCTTTCTCTAACAGAAGCTAAGCCGGCAAGGCAAGTTGAGTCGGTGATAGACAAAGGTGACATAATTGCAGTGAGTCGCACAAAAGGCAAGTTTGTCCCTTATTCTAATTTCAGAATAGTGATATTTCTTCAGATTCCGATTTCGCTTGCACACTTTTGATTCCTGTTCATATTTCATTTCGATTCTCGATTTGTCCTTTTCATTTGAAATCATTGTTCATATTCTAATTGTTACTCATAAATATTGACATATTGTGGTGATTAGAATATATCAAAACATACCGATTGTTCCGGTTGCTATTCCATGGACTGGATAATGATACTTTTGGGGATTAAGTTTACTTAATCCTAAGGATCGGGACATAACAATCCTTGAGATGGGCCATAGTGCCTGGGTGCCCGACGGGATCTATATAGTGAGATATAGATCTGCACTATATCCTGGCTGATCAGCAGGGTATAGATGCGAAATTGTGTCCAGTTTAGTTCGTTTGCACTCGCCATTAATGGCCTTCTTCCTACTCTCGCGGGGCTATATCTTTGAAGATATACCCTGGTTACCGTTTCATTTAAACTGCTTAAACACTGTTTATATTTTGTGGACTTGTTGAACAATTTTTAGCTCACCCCTTTTTGTTGTTATTCACCTTATTGTTTCAGTTAAGAAGGAATATGAAACCCATTAGGACTCGAGTGGTAAAGAAGCGGGTCAAGCCTCGGGATCCTCTCATACCCAAGGTGTTGATCCCAATCCAGGAAGAAAGCTTTGAGTTTCCTGAACAGGTGGAATGTAGATAGATAGTGTGTGTATTTGAATAAAAGATGAACTTAGTTTAAAACTGGTTAGACAATGGGTTGTAATAAAGAGAGTTTGTAAGATTTTAAATTCGGTTTGTAATAAAGTAGTTATTGGTTCTTGTTTTCATACTTCAACCTAAAAAGATCTTGGTTAGTGTTAAAGGGGTTTGGATTCATTTCTTTATTATTTGTTAATCAGATTGTACATGTTTGATGATTAGCTAGTAACCCCCAGACTTATACCCCGGGTCTGGAGGGTATTACAGTTTTGGTATCAGAGCTGTAGGTTTGGTCCCTGAAAACAAGAACATTAGGATTAAGATAAGATAGGAAGATCACATAGGATAGGAATAGTCTAATAGGAAGAGTGGTGTTAGGATTTAGATTAGATTAGAATAGGGAAGTATAAGTTTTAGGATTGTTTAGTGACTTTTCTTCTTTCTTTGATATATTATCAGATGGCATCGTCAGGTTATTCGGCTTCTTCTGAGAGGACAGTGACTGGTCCAGCCGTACCAGTTATTCCACCAGTGTCTAAGTACATGTTTCCTCCTCTTCCACCTCCACCACCATTGCCACAGGAGCAAGTACCTCCAGTATAGGTGATAGTACATGACCCTATAGAGATGTTTGATCCTTTGGAGTTCTTTGAGCCGATGATTCCACCACCGGTAGAGCATCAGTTTATACCGAAGACTGAGCAGAGCTTCCACCACCACCAGTGTTGCCTCCTATACCAGTGCATGCCCCAGAGCCGGACATAGTTCAGATGATTCCATTCAAGGGGATGAGAGAGAATAATATGGATTTACAGTTGGGGTTACCACAGCAGGGTGCAGGTATACCGAGGGTTCTGTCACAGAAGTCAGTGGGTCAGGTTGCACTGCCATATATGGTACCATACGATGAGTACCGGGTTATAAGAGATGATGTAGAGTATTGGAGAGCTCAGTGCAGGGAGATTATGCATTTATTTGACCAGAGAGATCGAGGACTGTTAGCTGCCCTACAGCCAGATTACTTTATGAGGCAGAGGTTACAGTCGGTTTTGATGAGTGCTACTTGGGAGCTGGATGATTTGACCCATGAGGGACCACCTTCTTTTGCGGAGTTCTACAGGATATTCCGTTTGGCACAGACTTTGGTTCAGACACTTAGGGACGAGCTGAGGCGTATTCCGCCAGGGTTTTGAGATATTGACTGCAGTGGAAAGATGTATATAGATGCAGCCTAGTATGACATAATGAGTAGTGTGTATTTGTGTAGAAGTAGTTTGACTTGTAGTAGTTAGTTTGACTTGTAGCCGCCGCCATGACCAGCAGAGCGAGACTTTTTATACCATGCACTTACACCTGAGGCCGGTGTTATATATATAAAATGAACTTTTTCAAAATTTCCTTTATTTAAATTTCAGTCTTTACAGTTTTACAACATTTACTTTTACTTTATTGTTTTACAGCTTTTCATATTTTAAATTCTGTCAAAAAACAAATATGACGGCCTCAACCCCGGGGTCAGGAGTTGACGTCACTAAACACAATTACCAAAAATATAAACAACGGAATTATTATTAAAATATACTAACTTGAACCCGAACCAAGATCCGATCCAGGTTCAAGTATAATTCAGGTTCTCATTATTACAAACTTTTTTTTTATTCAACATCTAAGACATACTAACTTTATTCAGCAACTCCTCAGACCTCATGGCCTGATACAAACTACCTCAGAGGAGCCGGGTCCAGTAGGGGCGGGAACATAGGTCGGTCTGACTGATCTTCTAGGCATCTGCGAAATATATATAACAGTTTGCAAGGGTGAGCATAATCGCTCAGCAGTACCAAAATATGAATAACAGAATAAAACAGTAATGCAACAATAATAGGAACAGAACTGTAATCATGATAGCAACATTATGCAACAAAATAAGAGAAAAAAAACTGGATATCGCTAACTAGCATGCTTCATTAAAACAACGTAGCAGTGTGCTGTAAAAACACCAGAGTCCAATTTTAGCATACTAGTCATTCTTATAAATTCACTGTATCAACTACCCGTACCCTTATGGGAAGCACAAAACCCAATCAGATACATAATGGATATGTGAAGACAGCTGATCAGGCTATCAACACCAGACGGCTCTAACTGCCATCTCATTTATGGCTCCAACTGCCAACTCATTTATCTGTTCCGGAACTCAGAGACTAGCTAGGTCTCTGACCTGCTGGACTAATCGGTTTTATAGTGCGCGCGACCGAATTAGACTCTTACGCTAACTCAATAGGCCTACTCTGGCCCAATGTATCCCATACCTGATCATTTTAATCCAGTTTTCAAAATCATCGCTTTTACCTATCTCTTTTCAAAATCAATTCTGTCACAACACACTATTCAAATCCTTCTTTCGTTTTAATCACATTTAGAGATAGATATTTTCAGAAGTTACTTTTCCCCAAAACGTAATTTTAAACAACATTTTCAAATACGGGGGATACGTAACTTAAAACGTTTCTGTTCCATTAGGAAAGTAAAACATTTAGCTATTCATACGTACTGAACCATAAAAGAATGGTAAGGGGTACTTGCCTTCCAACGCTTTATAAAACCCTAAGTAGCTTTCACGTTGACTTTAATCCTGGGAAAACTCGCTCGGAATCTACAAATACAGAATACCCTAATCAGTTACACCGACATGCTTGATATCCTCAAATTCTAACAACTCAATCCGATAACCCGACTCGTATTATTACTATACACACAAACCCGTAATCACATAGTCACGTCGTCGGAAATATTGTTAGGGGTAATACGTAGAATATAACTATGTACATTTTCGAATATATATTTTTAGGAAATTTTGACAGCATCTTATTTATTTATAAGACTACCCGTCGATTACAATCGACGACAACAATCACAACAATTTATAATATCAAATCCACCATTTTCATACAACTTGCACCACAACACAATTCGTAATACAATTAATTATTTAAGTCCAAAAATATTTTACGCAAATCATTTTTATTTATTTATAGAATTTAGGACTCAGAACATCGTCATCACCGTCCACCGTCCGCTCGTAAAAGTCATCGCGGACGGCGGCAAAATTTCGCGGGTACCCGATAAATTCTCGGGTTTCCAACGCGAAACTTCACCGATTAATTATAAAATCAGTTTCGGTACGAACAATTTAATATCACGAAAATAATCAATAAACCCCTGCAAGAAAAGGAATTTAAATTAACAAAATTCTGCAACGGTCCAATCCAACAACACAAACGGCCCACAGAAGGCCCAACAGAGAAGGCCCAACAGAACCAAGCCCAACCAAAATACAGTCACGCAACACTGCAAAGCGGTGTCACACACGCGCCACTGTGCAACACACACACAAGCTCACACACACAATAATACACACGTATATATGTATATATATACAATTACAGAAGCAACAATCAAGGAACCAGAGAACCGATCGACACCAGCCGGCTGGAAACTCACCGGAGACAACATGGTGGCGGCGGCAACAGAAATGAAGAAACAGGGAACCGGAGAGAGAGACGTCGGAAAAAAGAAAAGAAAAGAAAGGACGGGAGAAAGAAACGGGAAGGGAGAGAGAGAAGTAAAGGAAAGAGAGAGAGCAACATGAGAGAGTAAGAGAGATCGAGAGAGTGATGTTTTCCCAAGGAAAATGAGTCACCATACTGCTATGCCAATTACAAGCCGCGTGTCCAATTGATAGGACACGTGTCTTGTTTTTCCTGACTAAAAACCCGAATACACGTTATTTTAACCTTCTGACGTGCCGTGATACGAATTAATAATTAGTTTTAAAACCTTATAAATATCCCGAACTAAATAAAAACATTATTTTTGTAATTTTAAAATAATTTCTGAAACACAATTTATACCCGCTTTTAACAATTAAACGAATCAACGCGCGGTTGAAACGACTTCCGAAAATTTCCAAAATAATTTTAAAGTTCTCAGAATAATACAAATTTAATAAAATATAAGTTTCATCATTTTTAAAGATTCCCATAATTAAATATGGATTTTATCATTTAGCACACTCATAAAATCATTTAAAAATGAATAATTAACGAAATATTGATTTCTCAATTTTATAAAGTCCTAAAAATAATTATTGAAATTATAAAATTAGAAAACTAATTTTAAAGACAACCCAAATATTTATGGAATTAAAATTAAAATAAAATCATTTTTACAAGCGAAATAAAATCTTATAACTCACTAATAAATCACACAATTCAATTCCACATATCAACAAATCATAATTAATTAAGTATAATCAATACTGCTGCCAAAAACCATTATACACATTTTATTTAATTATTTAAACCTTTATTACACTTCCAAATATTAGAAATAAAATAAAAATACACGAGTCGTTATAAAAAAGACAAACATTTCATTTAACTGTTTACATTTTCTGTTTTTATATTAAGAAAACTATTTTCTTTCTTTGAACCATTATTTAAATTTTGTTAATACAGGATAACTTGTTTTCTTACCTACTGTCAATTACTTAATAAATTGTTACAGAAACATTACTTGTTTTATTATCAGAAAATGACACCAAAGAGAAAGACTAGGACTGAGACTTCCAACAATAATTCCGAAGAACAGACCAATGATACCATGAACCAAATGTTCCATCTGATGCAACAACAGATGGTAATGATGCAACAACAGATACAACAACAGCAGCAGCAGATTCAACAACAGATGTTACAACAGCCACCTCGTCCTAAGCCCCAGATACCACCAGCTATACCTGTTATTACTTTCAAATAGTTTCAGTCGGTTAAACCTCCATAATTTGAAAGATCTGTAGATCCTATTAAGGCTACCACTTGGTTAAAGGAAATAGAGAAAACATTTGCGCTTGTGAAGGTAGGTGAAGACCAAAAAACTGATTTTGCTAGTTACTTGCTGAAAGGAGAAGCAAATTATTAGTGGGAATCTAAGAAGGCTTTAGAAGGTGAAGATGTTATTACATGGGATATGTTTAAAGAACTGTTCTTAGAGAAGCATTTCCCTCGCTATGTGAAGAATCAGATGCAGATTAAATTTTTGGAACTAAAGCAGGGAAATATATATGTGACAGAGTATGAAGCCAAATTTACTGAGTTGGCTAGGTTTGTTCCAGAACAGGTTGATATTGAAGAAAAACTAGTGCAAAGATTTCAAGAGGGATTACGAGCGTGGATCCGTGGACAAGTTGCAGTTTTTGAATTAGCGACGTATACCGCCATAGTACATAAAGCTTTGATTATTGAAGGAGAAAGTGAAAGATCACAAAAGGAAAGTGGACAGGGTAGTTTCCAAGGCCATTTCAGCAGGAAGCCAGGATTTCAGGCCCGGACAAATTTGAATTTTAAAAGAATAGGACAAGGTATCCAGAAGAAAGGTAATCGTTAACAAGCCCCCAACCAGCAGGGAATTATCAGAGTCCCAGTGCCGTACTGCAAGACTTATGGTCGAAAACATACTGGCAATTATATCAAGATGGATGTGACGTGTTTCAGGTGTAAGCAAAAAGGGCACTATTCTAACGAATTTCCAATGGGAAAAATAGCAGAAGTTATTTGTTTCCAGTATGGAAAGAAAGGACATATCGCTAGGAATTGCAAGAGACCAGCAATGGTAGCCAGTATCCCGAAAGTGTTGGCATTACCTCCTCCACCGCCGCCTAATCAACCCATAGCAAGAACTTTCAACATGACAATGAAAGAAGCAGTACAGAGTCCGAGTATAATTGCAAGTATGCTTTTGGTGAATTCCGTAAGTTCAAAAATATTAATTGATTCTGGAGCTACTCGTTCATTTATTTTTGAAAAATTTCTTGATAAGTTACATTGCGAAATCGAATGGTTGGGCGAGACGTTAATTATAAAATTAGCGAATGATGACCAAGTTCCAGTAGATCGAGTATGTCGTGCATGCGATATAGAAATAGCTGGACATCATTTCTCCGTAGACTTGATTCCTTTTAAGTTAGGAGAGTTTGACGTCATTTTGGGAATGAATTGGTTATCATAATGCTCAGATCGATTGCGCGAACAAGAAAGTCAAATTACGAACTGCGAAAAATGCAACGGTATGGTTCAAGGGCGAAAAACAGTGAAAGAAATTTCTAACTGTGATGTAGACCAAAAGATTGTTTCGACAAGGATGTGAGATGTATATAGCCTACGTGTTAGATACTGAGAAGGAAAGTCCCATAATAGAAGACATTCCAGTTGTATGTGAATTTCCGGACGTCTTTCCAGACGAACTTCCAGGGTTACCGCCAAATCAGGAAATTGAATTTACGATTGATTTAACGCCAAGTACAGAACCAGTTTCAAAAGCTCCATATCGAATCGCTCCAGTCGAGATGAACGAACTGTCAACGCAACTACAAGATTTTCTAGACGGAGGCATTATAAGACCCAGTGTATCTCCGTGGGGTGCACCAGTATTGTTCGTGAAGAAAAATGATGGCAGCATGCGACTATGCATTGACTATTGAGAATTGAATAAACTCACTATCAATAATAAGTATCCTTTACCAAGAATCGACGATTTGTTCGATCAGCTAAAAGGAGTCGCATGGTTTTCGAAGATAGATTTGCGATCGAGTTATCATCAATTAAAGATTAAAGCTGAAGATATTCCCAAAACTGCGTTCTGTACTAGATATGGACATTACGAGTTTCTTGTAATTGCATTCGGTTTGACCAACGCGCCAGCAACATTCATGGATTTGATGAACAGGGTATTCAAAAGGTATTTGGATAAATTCGTGATTGTATTTATTGATGATATCTTGATTTAATCAAAGACGGAAGAAGAGCATGCTGAGCACTTGAGGATTGTTTTGGAAATTCTGAGGAAAGAGCAATTGTACGCGAAATTCTCAAAATGTGAATTCTGGTTGAAAAAAGTGCAATTTTTAGGGCACATCATCAATAGAGAAGGCATTCAAGTCAATCAAGCAAAGATTGAAGCTGTGTTGAGTTGAGAAAGGCCATAAACACCAACAGATGTTCGAAGTTTCTTGGGATTGGCAGGATATTATAGAAGATTGTCAAAGATTTTGCGAAAATAGCAACGCCGTTGACCAAGTTAACTCGAAAAGTGAAAAGTTCGTACGGGATGACAAATGTGAAGAAAGTTTCCAAGAGCCGAATAATCGATTAGTAACCGTACCGGTACTCGTATTACCAGATGAGTATGGGAATTTTGTCATTTACAGCGATGCTTCATATCGCGGATTAGGATGTGTACTGATGCAGCATGGTAAAGTCATTGCATATGCTTCGAGACAGTTAAAATCTCATAAACAGAAATATCCTACGCATGATCTGAAATTAGTAGCGATCGTATTTGCGTTGAAACTTTGGAGACACTATCTCTACTGCGAGAAATGCGAAATCTACACGGATCATAAAAGTCTGAAGTATATCTTTATGCAGAAGGAACTGAACATGAGACAACATCGATGGCTGGAATTGATTAAAGATTACAATGTTACGATCAGTTATCATCCAGGGAAAGCAAATGTTGTGCCAGATGCGCTGAGCAGGAAAGAAAGATTGAATTTGTTAACTTCATGCAAAGGATTAGCGAAGGAATTTGATAAGTTGGAAATCAAAATTCGTATTCCCAATGAATCTACTGAAGCTATCTACGCTATGACTTTTCAATCGGAATTGCTAGAGAAGATTCGCCGCTGTCAAGCAGAAGTGATGAGTCAAGATGACGACTTAACGAGAGAAGAAATCACAACTCAGAAGGATAATGAAGACATCCTATGCTTTATATCAAGAATCTGGATCCCTAACGTGACAGAACTAAAAGAAGAAATATTGCGAGATGCGCACAGTTCGAAGTATTCCATTCATCCAGGAAGTACAAATATGTACCATGATCTGAAGGAAAACTTTTGGTGGCTAAATATGAAAAAAAAATAGCAGAATGGGTAAGTAAATGCTACACATGCCAGCGAGTTAAAGCGGAACATCAACGTCCGAGCGGATTACTACAACCATTAGATATTCCAGAATGGAAATGGGAATATCTAGCGATGGATTTTGTGGTAGGACTTTCAAGGACTAAAGCAAATCATGATACGATCTGGGTAATCATTGACAGACTAATAAAGACGGCACATTTTCTACCGATTAATGAAAGATTTTCGCTCGACAAGCTAGTGTACTTGTATTTCAAGGAAATTGTGATACGACATGGAGTTCCAATATCTATCGTATCTGATCGAGATCCCCGTTTTAATTCAAGATTTTGGAGATAATTTCAAGAATGTCTTGGAACTAAACTAAACATGAGTACCGCTTATCATCCGCAAATCGATGGGCAAAGTGAAAGAACTATCCAAAAAATTGAAGACATGCTACGAGTTTGTGCGATTGATTTCGAAGGCAGTTGAGATGAGCATTTACCTTTGGTTGAATTTTCTTACAACAACAGCTATCACGCAAGCATTGGAATGCCACGGTATGAAGCGCTATATGGAAGAAAATGCAGATCACCAGTATATTGGGATGAAATTGGAGAACGCAAGATTTTGGGTCCAGAATTAATCCAACAGACTAAAGAAAAGATAGAACTTATTCGACAACGATTGGATGCAACACAACACAGGCATCACAAATATGCAGATCAAGCAAGGAAGAATATGGACTACCAGGAAGGAGAACGCGTATTACTCAAAATATCGCCATGGAAAGGATTGATCAGATTTGGAAACAAGGGTAAATTGAAGCCACGATACGTCGGACCGTTTCAAATTTTGAAGAAAGTGGGAAATGTTACGTACGAATTGGCTTTACCGCCTCATCTGCAACATATTCACAATATGTTCCACGTGTCGATGCTTAAGCGATATAATCCTGATTCTAGGCATGTAATAGAATATGAACCAGTAGATATCCAACCTGATTTGTGTCTTGTAGAACAGCCGATATTCATAAGGGAAGATGTAATGAATGGTACTGTAGAGTTACATTTTGTTCCAAGTGAGAAGCAACTTGCAGATATTTTTACCAAGCCACTGGATGAATCCACCTTTTCTAGGTTGGTAAGTGAGTTAGGTATGCTTAATTACTCTTGAATTTATCTGAATTATTCTTGCAAGTTGAAAAGAAGCCAGAAATTTAGTTGATTTTTAGTCTTGGATGAAGTTTTGGCTAAATTAAAATTTGTCTTTCGACGAATGACCATTATCCATCGGGTTGAGTCATCCGTCGATATACAAATTGTAAATAAAGATCAATTACTTTTCTGGAATATTTTAAAGCTCGACGGATAACATTTTATCCTCATCCGTCGAAGTGTCTAAATCTTAACCGTTAATTCACTGAACATTATCCATCGAGTATACTTACAGTTTATAAGCATTACACGACGGATAATGGGTGGAATTTTTATAGTTTATTTTAAAACGGTAATTTTAGGCAGTTTCTATTGGGTAATTTATTTCTCTTTATTATTTTTATCCGTTGAGTTTGAGCAAAGTATAAAAGCCTATTTCATTCTAATCATTTTCTTTTATCATTCTCAAATTCAACTGTCTTAATTCATTCTCTCTCAAGCAAAAATCCTCTTTCTCTTCAAGCTTTTCTTCCCTAACAATGGCACCCGTAGTAAAGATCATGTCACAGACCGGGTTCATGTATGAGAAGAACAACTTCACTGTCTTGGTCAATAAGGGGATTCAGCAATCTGAAGACTATCATAAGATGATGGACTTCGTGAAGAACTGCAAGTTAAGTTTTGCTATGCTGGAATCACCCACAATTTATTGTGAAGTTGTTGAGGAGATGTGGACAACATCAATCTACAACTCTACTGACAAAACCATCACTCTGACCATCAAAGGTAATGTTTTCTGTATCAATAGTGATGTCATAAAAGCATGTTTCAAGATTCATGATGACAATGTTACTGCACCACACATTGACACTGATATTGTCAATATGCTAAATTCCATTCATTATGCACTTCCTACTGCAAAACTAAGTGAAATTAGAAGACTAGGTCTTAGGAAGGAATTGAGTTACTTGTGTGATGTAGTAACTAAGGTCTTTTCTGGAAAAATCAGTAATTTTGATTCTGTGAACATTTCCATGCTTAACATGCTATACATGCTAGTTACAGACAAATATTACAACTTAAGTGATCTGGTTGTGTATGAGTTAGGTTATAAACTAGGCGACTTAGCCAAAAGAGGAAAGAATATTTACTATGCTAGATTTTTTATGCTTTTGGTTAACCATCTTTGTGAAAAGATTGTACTTGAGAACCCAACCAACAAATTAGCTTGTTGGGTTCAAGAGAGAAGAATCATTGCAGATCTGAACAGAGCCAACCATCACAAGGATGTGCCAATGTTCTATTTTCCTGTAATGCTGGCACCTCAGGTAAGTGAGGTAAGTTCATCTACACTCTCAACTATTCCAATCCCTTCTATTTCTTTGACTTCAGGCATAGCTATGGCAACCGTGACAATGACCAAACAGTTGCCTACCAAAGCTGCCTGCAATTCTTAAATCCAAATCAAAGAAAACCCCCTCTGGTATCTCTCAAAAGGTACCAGTTGAAAATCCTACCAAACACAAAGAGGGGAGTGTGAAGGAGGGTAAGATAGGTGAGGGAAGGGGTGAACATCAAAGAAACCCCAAGGATAAGGTTGGAGAGATAAGTGAATCCCAGCCTAGCCACACTGCAGTTTCCCAACAAACTGCAGTGCTTAAAAAGGACAGAAGCTCATTTCTAGTTGCATCCTCCCAAAAGCATGTGGCTATTGAACAAAGCTCTCATCCAAGAGCACATGCCAAGAGGGTTAGGGACACAAGCCTACACCAAACTTACACTAGAAAGAAGAAATCCAAAACAACTGGGGATGCACAGGACACACACTTAGTGCAAACTGGTGCTAAAGACACAGTCCCTGCACCTTCTCAAATTCAGATTGATGTGGCTCCAATAAATGTGGAGTCACAGCCAAAATCTCTCTTGATAGAAGCCACTGAAACACAATACTCACCAACCAACTCACTGGAAGTGGACATGATAAACACTTCAATTCCTGATTCCCCTTCTTTAACTCTGTTGGGGAAGCCAAAATCTAGTACAAGTGAGCATCATCTTTTAGATGATTTGTTGGCTCACTTGCCAATTCTTTCTGATTCTATTGTGACATCTGTGCCTCAAATAACTTCAATCAACACAGAGTCAACAATAGTTTCTCTTCCCACCTCATTCATTTCTACTCTCTCGATGGATATTGCTCATCCATCGAGTAGTGATTGTATCCCGACGGATAAGCTTAACAGCAGTTATCCGTCGTATAGCTTTACCCCTCACCCGACGGATATCATTTATGCGTCGAGTGTCTCTGCACAACTTCAAACTTCAATTATTTCAAGTGTAGAAGATTTGGTGGTAATACAATCACTCTTAGGACTGAGAGAGGAGAGTGTATTGAGTGAGAGGCTGGGTTGCTCCCAGGCAAAAGGAGAGGAAAAGAGTGAATCTCAGCAATCCATTCATTCAGGATTGGCAAAAGTGAGTGAGAGGAGTCCCACCTTAGTAGGTGAAGGAGAGGGTGTGAGGGTGGGGAGCCAGGGTGAGACCCTGATGCAACAAAAGAGAGAACATGAGAGAAAAGCAGGTACTGGAGCAATAAGGATGGATCCATCCATTGCTAGTGAGTCAATGATTGTGGATGATGCTGAAAAGGAAAGACAATTTCAGCAACATTACAAAGCTGTAATTGATAACATTTCCTTGGATGCTGACACTTTTACTCACCCTGTTTCAGCCTATCAACTGTTGGCTGCTCAGGGCAATGTGGAGGCAGAGCAGACTTTACACTTAGTGCACACCACAGAATCTCTTCAAAGAGATAAAGCTGCTGTCAACAGGATGCCTCCTCAAGCTGGAGAGCCATCTGAAGAATTTGGAGTAAATTCTGATGATGATGACTCTAATTCTTTGAATAGAAGCATGAACTTAGGGGGAGCTGAAGGCCAAAGTTCTGCTTTAAGTTTACCTGAATGGGCATGGGCAAAGGACTTTACACCAGGACAATTTGAGGTGTCCTTGGTAAGACAAGTAACAGCTATTCAGCAAGCCCTTCAGGAAGTTTCAGATGCAGGTACCAAGGCTATTTTTAAAGCTCATCTAGACTCCTTGCACTTAATGAAGATCCAACACTCCGGACAGAATATCAGTATGGATGAATTGAAAAAGGAGATAGTTGACTTAAAGACATACAACTCTGAGAAACTGGATTCACTAATGCCATATGGTATCATACATGATTTATTACAAAGGTTGAGAAGAGAATCAGATTCTGAAAAGAAGATAGCCAAGCTGGAGACCAGAGTTCAAATTATTGAGAATTCAGTGGCCCTACTTCTTCAAAATCAACAGACTCAGACAAATCTTCTCATGCAACTGGCTAAAGCACAAGGCCTAACTCCTTCACTTGATGATAACAAAAAGGGGGAGAGAGAATCAAGTAAGGGGGAGAAAGGACCAACTAAGGGGGAGAACATTGTAGTTCAAATCAGCAAAGTAATTATACCTTCAATTACTATCTCCAAGCCACCAGTTGCAGATGGTATAGATCTTATAAATGCAGCAACAACAAGTTTGAAAGATGCTGATAAAGAAGAGTTGACTCTGATCAACTGGAAAAAGATTGATGAGGAAATACAGAGAAAGTTTCAATTAGTCAAGGAACCAGATCAGTCAGCAATCCATCACTCTCTTGTCAAGCCAATCAATGTGAATGAGATGAGCATGAACTATCTGGAGAAAGGACAATCTTCCTGCATCAAGACTACAAAGGCTGAGATGATTCTTAAACCAAGGGCAAACTATCCAAAGTCCTCTTTGAAGAACCCTATGGATACTGTGTATGAGACACCCTAGCCTGATGAAAAGAAGCTTCTGTCAAGATCTATTCTTCTCTACAAAGATCCAGCTGATTCAGCCTCAAGAGAGAGAATTGCAAAGATATTCAGAAATGGGAAGGAAATTTGTGTGGTAGCTGGACATCAACAATTTGCTCAAGCAAAGGAAGAAGAAAAAGCCAGATTGAAGCAGGAAAAGAGGCAAGCTGCTCTAGATGCAAAGAAGTCTAAACAAAAGAAAGAACAATTTGTTATCCTGACCAAGCTACAGGCTGTGAACTCTTCTCAACAAATTCCCTCTCAACCAACTCAAGCTACTAGATCAAAGAAGAAGATTGAAGAACAGAAGAAATCTCCAAGAAAGAAAGAATTGGCTAAAAGAACAAAAAGAAAGTTGGATATTGTTAACAAGGAATTGGAAGATCAATTTCCAATGGAATCCACTAAAGCTGAAACTCAAGCGTCAAAGCCCTCTGTGGTATTTGAAGACATAAGGGTGGTGGACCCCTACAGGAACATACATGGAGAGCCTATTGTGCCAAAAGATGAGCCAATAGAGTGGGATAAATTACCAATTCCTGACTTCAACTTGCCAATTCTCACCAAGCAAAGAAGGACAAAATCAAGGGCAGTCAAGAAAGTGAAGCTGTCACCTCTCAAATCCAAGGTAGTAGTCAAAGCTCAACCCAAGATCAACAAGGGAGACTACTTGTACTTGTGTGACATCAAGGAATTTTCAGACCTAAACCTTTATCTGGAGGAGCTGGATGAGGTAAGGGCAATTGATTCATACAGAAACCTACCTGAAAGGTTGGTATTCAAGTACAAAGGAGGAAGGGAGATTCAGTGGCCTCTTCACAGGATACTCCAAGAAAGCCAAGCTGTGTTGATCAAAGTCTATTCATCCTTCAAGAAAAACTTTGGGTTTAATGTAACTGCAAGAAGATTAGTATTGAAGAAGATTGAAGAGCTAAGGAGTGTTAGAGCCAAAGATGCACTACCCAAAACTTTTATCATCCCATACACAGGGAGAAGAGTGCATCTAAGGCCCTACTGGCTGATGGAATTCATGGATGACAAGGGTGTGAGAAGATTCTTCAGACTAGAAGACCAATTGAGTATCTCTAGCAATGAGACTCTTTTGGAAATGCAAGAAATGTTAGATCTCTCAGAATCTGATGAATTAGAATTCCACAGACCGCTCCATAATCAAATTGAAGAAAATAACAAAAAGCTTGGAAGAAGATCCAGACCTTCAAGAAACTAGAAAAATCTGCTCAGGCTAGAGGAGCATCTTGAATTAACTGTGAGCCAAACCTTGTATACCTTGTTTAAATTGAAGCACTTTCAGTTTTATCTACTTATCTTTAAAGATATATGTTTAGGATGTTTTGTTATCATCAAGTGTCTCTTAATTTATGGCTACAATTCCAGTAGACATAAATTGGGGGAGATTGTTGTGAATATGTTGTGAACTTGATGATTACCTAAACAAAACATCTAAGTAGATTTTACTTAGTGAAATAATGTAGCACTCGACGGATAAGAATTATAGTCCCGACGGATAACTCAGTTTGAGTACCGACGGATGAGTAATTTATTATCCATCGAGTGAGTAGCTTATATAATGATAAGTTTGTAGCACAGTGTTGTATGCACCTTTGTATAGAATCTGTAGTAGCATATAAGTCATGTTGACTTTAACTAGATATGCAGAATAGGTTGATTAACTGTACATAAGCAATGTCTTGTAATTCTGTATAAGTAAAATGAAGTCAAGTGCCAAAATAGCTATCAACGGATGCTTAACAAAGCTTCGACGGATGATCAAATGACTTTCAACGGATGTTCAAAATAGCAGTTGACGGATGATCAAGTAAGTCATCGACGGATGATCTGAAAGTCGACGGATGATAATATCAAGTTTCAAACATCAGTTGAACAGTGAAACCTGACACAGTCATCGAGATTGGATACAAACACTGTGGAAGCCTATTAACTGGGTCATAGAGGACGAAAAGCAGCAAAGTTCAAGACTGTTAGATTTTATATTTATTCAGTTTTTTTGACTTTGTAATCTTGGTAATATATATAAACCAAGAGAGTAGCAAATATAAAACATAACTAAGAAAACTAAGTTAGCTTAGAAACAAACACAGAGAAATCTTTGTAAGCACTATCTTTAGCATTTTTTGTGTTCTTAGTTGTTCTATCTTGTAAAAGCAGCTGTGAGCATTTCTGCACACAGAGTTCTCTCGATATATTAATATATATCTCTGATGGAATTGTTTAAATCCACCAGAAAGTTTTTAAAGACTCTTGTTTTTAATTACTCTTGTTTTGATTCATTAAAGTTTATATTCTGCATTGTGCTAATCAAAACAGATATATCTATAATCGAGTTGAACATTTTTATTTCAAGAAAAAGATAAAGAATTCCATTCAACCCCCCTTCTGTAATTCTTGCTATATTGTTAAGGGACTAACATATGCTTTGAAGAAATCCTCGAGAAGAAGAGTCTACTTGGGAGTTCGAGTCCGATATGCTTGACAAATATCCTCATTTATTCAATTAGTTAAGATTCCAAGGATAAAATCTTTTTAAGGGGGAAGGATATAACGAGTCATACATTCTTGTATTATTTAGAAAGGTAATTGTTGAATAATTAAATAAATAAAACATATGTTGGTTCTTTTAGCTGGGTATTGTCTTGTTATTAATTATGTGTGGTTCTTGGTGTATGAGAATTATTTGTATAAGTAATTGTTGAGCAGTATTTCTTTATTTTTCCCTTTTAAAAGTGATTTTATTGAAGATTTATTTATACAAATATCTGGATTGTCTCTAAAATTAGTTTTATGGTTTTATAATGACAATAATTATTTTTGGGAATTTATAAAATTTAGAAATCAATATTTTATCAATTATTTAGCCCTAAATGATTTTCTGATTTCATTTAAGTGTAAATTTAGTAATAAATTCATAAATGTATCAAAAATTACGAAACTCATATTTTATTAAGTTTGAAATATTTCGAGAATTTTAAAAATTATTTTGGAAAATTTTGGGATTAAATTCACCCGCATGTTTGTTCGTTAAATCGTTAAATGCGGATAATAAGTTTCACTTTGAAAGTGGGTTAAAAATTTTGAAAGTAATTATTTGGGTTATTGTCACCCACAATTAGGATCGTTAAATTTTAAAAGACGGGTCAGGATCGAGCTGCAGGAAGGTTGTACTAATTTTTTAGTACGTGGCAAACAAAGAAAAGGGGTGGCAGTGTTTTTATACACGTGTCAATGGCTGATTTGCAGATAAAAAAATAATAAATAAATAACAGAAACCCACACCCCACCCCTGTTGTTTCTCTTTCTCACATCTCTCTCTTCTCTCAAATCTCTCACTCCCTCTCGTTTCTATTTTCTCGGTTTTTCTTGCCTTTCGGCTGTGGTTCTGCCGTCTGCTGCTTGGTAATTCCTCCCCTGTGCCACCTTGTATTTTTCCGGCGTCTCCCTTCCTCGGTTTTCCGGCGAGGTGGTCGTGTCGTCGTCCATGGCTGTGTATTTGCGCGTGTGTGTTGTATGTATCTGTGTGTGCGCGCTGTTATGCTCCCCTGTTCCTGTCGTGCCTTGTTTTTCCGGCTTGTTTGTTCTAGTGTTCTGTTGGAATTTTTGGTTATTATTTTATTATCTCGGCATTAAATAATTGGTTAATATTCATGAAATAATTTTCGTGCGGGATTTATTAGTGATTAATCGGTGAAATTTCGTGTGAAAACCCGAAAGTTTTCGGGTACCGACGAATTTTTGTCGCTATCGGCGATGAGCCTCGGCGAGCCGAATATGGACTGTGATGATTATTCTAAGTCCTAATATTTTAAAATAAATAGTTTAGTTCGCATATTATTATTTAAAACGAAAAAAAGTTAATTATTTAGAAATCGTATTGGTGTTTGGGCTATAAAATTGGTTTGGGTTATAAAATTGGTTTGGGTTGTGATTGTTGATTGTTGTGACGTCAATGTTGTTTCGACGGGTAGTCCGTTAAATAGAGAAAATACTGCCCAATTTTTGGAAAACTAAATTCAAAAATACGGGAACGTATCCTATAATTGTCGGACATACCAGTCGAACGTATATACTTTAATAATTATAAATAAGTACTTTACAGAACCTACTTACGTATCGTGACAAAAGTTTTGTAATATAACTGACAACCCTGTTTTCTCGAAGTGACGGGTATATGTATTTTCCGAAAATGAGTACAAACCGAGTCTTGAATAAGTGAACCTTAGTTGTTGCATGTGTTATAAGAGTATGTATAATTTTGAGTCAGGATTTGATATCGAATGGGTAAATTTGTTAGCGAGAATATGTCAAGCATAATCGAATGTCTAAATTAAGGTATTTCGACTCTATAGGTTCTAGTCGGATGGCCCGAGAGTTATCGTTGGACTAAAGATAACCTACTGATCAGTCATCAAGCTCAGCAAGGTTCCAATCGAAGGACCTGAGCCTTGAAGGCAGATCCAGGATAGTCTAATAGTTAGACGATAAAGCCGAGCATCCAAATCGGTTCAAGGTCAATCAGAGATAGTTGTAAAGCTCTGCAAGGCAAGTAGCCCTGACCATTCTTTTATGGTTCAGTACATATGAGTAAACTGTTATTTTATTCTCATACAGGAACAAAAACATTTTAAGTTGCGTATCCCATGTAGTTATAAATAATTGTTTTAAACTTGTTTTGGGGAAAAGTAACTTCGAAAGGTACCTATCTCGAATAAAAATGATTTGTGAACCAGTTTTATGTATGCTGTTAAATGAATGGTTTTGAAATGAGATAGGTACAAGTGTTTGAAAACTGGATAAAGCGATCAGATATCGGATACATAGGGGCCATAGTGGCTTATTAAGGTTGCGTAAGAGTCTAATTCGGTTGCTCGCGTTACATAGCCAATTAGTCCAGTAGGTTAGAGACCTAACAACTCTCTGAGTTCCGGAACAGGTGTATGGGATGGCAGCTGGAGCCGTCTGGTGATGATAACCAGATCAGCTGTCTTCACATATATGTTACGTATCTTATTTGGCTTTGTGACTCCCGTAAGGGAGTAAGTGATTTATGCAGTTGAATAGCAAATGTGAATAACATGCTAAAATTTAACTCTAATGTTTACACAACACACGACTGTTAATTTTGTTTTACAGAGCATGCTAGTATTGATATCCAGTTTATACATGTTTTACTTGTTTTCTAACAAGTTATGAATTCTGTTCCTATAACTGTTTTACTGTAAATCATTTTACTTGTTATTCATATAGTGGTAATACTGAGCAATTTATTGCTCACCCATGCAGAATGTTTTGTATATATGTACTGCAGATGCCAGGAGACTCTTCCATTGTAGTCAGGGCAGGGTTCCAGTTCCTTCTGTATCAAGCTCCTCTGAGGTAGTTGTGTCAGACCAAAGATGGTCTATTGAGTTACTGGATTAAGATAGTATTGTCATGATTGTTTGTAATGAGTTGGTTTTGTGGTGTAACCTGAGTCATACTTAAACTTGGAAAAGATCTTGGTAAAAGGGTCGTGTTTATGTTTTATCATTGAAGTGGATTATATTATGTTGGTTATTGTTGTTGTTGATGATGTCAACTCCTGACCCCAGGTTTGAGGCCGTCACACTATATCCCATATGACGTCGTGTTCAAATTTTGATCGAGGTAATCCCACTATAAAATCCATGGCAATATTTTCCGACTTCCATTCTGGAATCTTTAATGGCTGGATTAAACCACTCGTTCTTTGGTGTTCCGCTTTTTCCCATTGACATGTATAGCATTTTGCGACCCATTCTATAATTTCTCTTTTCATGTTTGGCCACCAAAACTTCTTTCTCAAATCTTCGTACATTTTAGTGCTCCCCGGATGGATTGAAAGTCTCGAGTTATGGGCTTCTTGAAGTATCTCATTTTTTAGTTCAGTTACTTGAGGAATCCAAATTCTTGATGAAAGCCTTAATATACCTTGTTCATCTCTTTTCGTACTTGTTTACTCTCCGTCAGTTGGTTATTCTCTTCACTTATCACGACTTTTTGATATTTCCTTATCTTCTCTATCAGTTCTGGCTGGAAGATCATAGCATGACAAATCTCTTCTAACCTTCTGTGAACTCAAAGTTCTAATTCGAATCAATCAATTTATTCAGACAACTCCCTTGGCAACGTGATCATATTCATTCTTTCATTTCTATTGAGAGCGTCGGCTACTACATTTGCCTTCCCTGGATGGTAATGTATTGAATAGTCGTAATCCTTGATTAGCTCCAACCATCTTCGTTGTCTCATGTTGAGTTCTTTCTGGGTAAATATATACTTCAAGCTCTTATGATCCGTGTAGATTTCACACTCCTCCTCGTATAAATAATGCCTCCATATCTTGCGTGCGAACACTATGGCGGCTAGTTCCAGATCATGAGTCGGATATTTCAGTTCATGAGGTTTAAGCTGTCTGGATGCATATGCAATGACTTTATTGTGTTGCATTAGCACACAACCCAATCCTTTATGTGAAGCGTCTCTATATATCACAAATTCTCCTTTATTGTCTCGTAATACCAACACCGAGGCGATAACCAATTTCTGCTTTAACTCTTGGAAACTTCCTTCACATTCTGCATTCCATTCAAACTTATGATTCTTCCTTGTCAGCTTGGTCACTGGCGTGGAAATCTTTGAGAAATCCTTTACAAATCTTTTGTAGTACCCGGCTAGCCCTAGAAAACTTCTTACTTCCGTAGGAGTCTTTGGTCTTTCCCAACTCATAACTACTTCAATCTTTGTAGGGTCCACTCTAATTCATGCACTTCCGATTATATGTCCTAAAAATTGAACTTCTCGCAACAAAAACTCGCACTTTAAAAATTTAGCGTACAACTTCTCTTGTCCAAGAATTTCCAACACTATCCATAAATGTTGCTTATATTCCTCTTCCGACTTTGAATATATCAGAATGTCATCGATGAATACCCCGACGAACTTGTCCAAATATTTCTTGAAAACACTATTCATTAGATCAATGAAAGCTATAGGGGTGTTCGTTAACCCATATGGCATTACTAAAAACTCAGAATGTCTGTATCATGTCCTGAATGCCGTCGTCGAAATATTATAACGACTCATATATTTTGTATTATTTTGAAAGTGTAATTATTAAATAATTAATAAAATAAAATATGTGTATTGGTTTTGACAGCGGTGAGTTGTTCTCTAATATTTATGTGTGATTTATTGGTGTTTAGGGTTGAATGGTGTGATTAATTATTAAGTGGTATTTTTTTTGTTTCGCATTTAAAAGTGATTTTATTGTAGTTTATTTTCATAAATATTTGAATTGTCTCTAAAATTATTTTTATGATTTCATAATTTCAATAATTATTTTTAGGATTTTATAAAATTGAGAAATCAATATTTCATTAATTATTTATCTTTAAATGATTTTTTTGATTACATTTATTTGTAAAATCCGTATTTAATTCTAGGATTCTTCAGAAATTACGAAACTCATATTTTATGAAGTTTATAATATTCTGAGAATTTTAAAAATTATTTTGGAAATTTTTGGGATTTATTTCACCCGCACGTTGATTCGTTTAATTGTGAAAAGTGGGTATAAATTGTGTTTCAGAAATGGCTTTAAGATTGTGAAACTTGAGTTTTAATTAACTTCGGGGTATTTATAAAATTTTAAGATTATTTTGGTTCGGTTTTGATTAATGTCTATTCGCAGATTGTACCATTAAAATGGATTAAAATTGTTAGGCATCAATGATACTATAGAATGGGGTTGAATATAGTATCTACAATCAATTCGATTATGTTGTGTATATGTTGTGTACTTGATGATTTAATGAACAAAAAACCTTGGTAGATTTTACCTAGTGAAATTATGTAGCACTCGACGGATAAGATTTTTAGTCCCGACGGATGACTCATTATAGTCCCGACGGATGATGACTTATTATCCATCGAGTAAGTAGCTTATGTATCAATAAGTCTGTAGCACATTTCTGCATACACCATTGTATAGATTCTGTAAGTAGTATTCAAGTCATGTTGACTTTAACTAGATATGCAGAATAGGTTGATTAATTGTACATAGATGATGTCTTGTAATTCTGCATAAATGAAATGAAGTCAAGTGCCAGATTGCTACCCGACGTATAAACTACAAAGAAGTCGACGGATGATCAACTAGACAACCCGGCGGATGATCAAGGACTCGATGGATGATCATGAATCCGACGGATAAAGAATTCAAACATCTGTTGACAGTGACAACACAGTCACATGCGTCGAGTGGATGCAAATGGAATGTGGTAGCCTATTCAACTGGGTTTTCAAGAACAAAGAAGCATTGTCATTTCCATGCTATTATGAAGATATTCAAAGATGCTGGAATAGAGTAATGAAGTAGCATTGTAATAGACTAGATAGTTTTTGTTTTATTATCCTATCTCATTACTTTGTAATCTTGGTGATATATAAACCAAGAAGTAGCAACTAAGAAACAATCGATCTAAGCAGAAAAGCAGAGAAACATTTGTAAGCAGAATTCTTAGCATTTCTCTGTAGTCTTAGTTGTTCAATTATTGTAAGCAGCTGTGAGCATTTTGCACACAGGGTTCTCTCGATATATAATATATATCTCGGGTGGAATCATTCAAATCCACCAGAAAGTTTTAAAAGACTCTTGTTTTTAATTACTTGTGTTTTGATTCATTTAAGTCTTTATTCCGCATTCTGCGAATCAATTCACATTATATATATATATATATATATATATGAGTTAGAACATTTTTATTCAAAAAAAAGTTTCAAGAATTCCATTCAACCCCCTTCTGTAATTCTTGTTATATAGTTAAGGGACTAACAATTGGTATCAGAGCAAGCTCTTAACTTACAAAGAGTTTGATCAAAACAATACAGCAAGATGAACAAGAAGGATGTTGGAGTCAGGATCCCTTTCCTGGATAAAGATAATTACCATCATTGGAAGGTAAAGATGCATCTTCATTTGCTTTCTCAAGATGAGGCCTATGTTGACTGCATAGAAAGAGGCCATCATGTTCCAATGAGAGCTGCAACAGGAAACGATCCATCAGTCCCCAAGCCAAGGCATGAATGGTCTGATCCTGACATTGAACAAGTCAGGAAGGATAAAAAGGCCATGAACGTCCTGTTTAATGGAGTTGATGGAGACATGTTTGACAACATTATCAACTGCAAAACTGCCAAGGATGTTTGGGATACAATACAGATCATCTGTGATGGCACTGAGCAAGTTAGAGAAAACAAAATGCAACTCTTGATTCAGCTATATGAGCATTTTCATAATGAATAAAGTGAGTCTCTCACTGACATTTTTAGTAGATTTCAAAAACTACTAAATGCTCTAAAGTTGCATGGAAGGGTTTATCAGACAAAAGACTCCAATCTGAAATTCCTTAGATCTTTTCCAAAGGAATGGAAACCAATGACAGTCTCATTAAGAAACTCACAAGAATATAAGGAGTTTACTTTGGAGAGACTGTATGGCATCCTGAAAACCTATGAGCTTGAAATAGAGCAGGATGAAAGGATGGAGAGAGGAAAGAAGAAAGGAGGATCCATTGCACTAGTTGCTGAGTTGGAAAAAGAGAAGGAAGTGAAGATGGAAGCTGTTGAATCAACTTCAAGGGTCTGTGAGAACAAGGGCAAGGGGCTTGCAGTAGAAAGTGAAGATTCTTTGAGCCAAGATGACATGGAGGACATTGATGAGCACCTAGCATTTCTTTCTAGGATATTTGCCAAGCTCAAGTTCAAGAAGAACTTTGGAGCAGCCAAGCCAAATAGAAACATGGTGGATAAATTAAAATTCAAATGTTTCAAATGTGGCTTGGCAGGGCATTTTGCCAGTGAGTGTAGAAAGTCAGATTCCAGCAAGAAAAAGTTTGAGCCTATGGATTATAAGCAAAAATACTTTGAACTGCTCAAACAAAAGGAAAGGGCTTTCATAACACAAGAAAATGATTGGGCAGCAGATTGTCTGGATGAAGATGAAGATGTCAGCTATGTTAATCTAGCCCTAATGGCAAAAGTCTGATGAAACAAAGACAAGCTCTTCAAGTAATCAGGTAATTACTACAAACCTTGCACATTTATCTAAAGCTGAGTGTAATGATGCCATAAATGACATGTCTACAGAGTTATATCATTTGCGTGTTACAATTAAGTCTCTTACTAAAGAAAATGCTAAAATCAAAGAAAATGATATGTTTTTGAGTGAGAGAAATAATGTGCTTGAGTCTCAGTTCATTGACTTTGAAAAGTTAAAAATTGAGTGTAAGATTGCCAAGGAGGAATTAACTGAGTCCTTGAAGAAAGAAGAAATTTTGAAGAAGCGGCTCGAGCGTGAACAAGAGGTGATTAAGGCATGGAAAACATCCAGAGATGTCCATGCTCAAATCACCAAAGTTCAAGGAATTGAGTCTTTCTGTGTTGCAGCCTGGAAAAAGAACAAAGAGAAACTAGAACCAAATTTGGTAGATGGAGTGCTGACAGATGTAGACTCGACGGATGATGAGGATCATCCGTCGGATAACAAAAAGGGTTATCCGTCAAATGACGAAAATCCTCATTCGTCGGCTGTGAGCAAGTCCATTAGTAGAGGAAAACTTGTTAAGATGAATGAGAAGTATGGGTCTGTTTCCAAGAACTTTATTTCAAGAGAATAAAGTCAGGTTAAGAAAGGGAAAAAGGCTAATGTTGGTCACATGACTATCAAACAGTTAAGTGACAGACTTGAAAAGATTGAGGTTAAAACAAAGACTAAAAAGAAAAATAATAGAAATGGTAAAATAGGGATTAACAAACACAATAACTACACACCTGATAAATATGCTCCTAGAAAAATCTGTGTCAAGTGTGGTAGTGTAAATCATTTGTCTGTTAATTGTAAATCTTCCATGCCTACTTCCATGTCTGTGCCACCTCAATTTCCTAACATGAATGCCATGCCTCCCATGCCTATGAATGCTATGTCTACACAGAATATAAATGCACAGTTTGCTAACATGCCATTTGCACCTAATCCTTATTATGATGCATTTAGCATGCCACAAATGCCATTTAGCATGCTATACTGGAATAACATGTTTAGTAATAGCATGCCATTCCCTGTTAATAATAATATGCATGATAATTCTGTTGCAATGAATGGTTTCAAAGGCCAAACTCAAATGACCAAGGATGAATCTGATATCCCTAAGTCAAATGAGATAAAGCCTAAGAAATAGAAAAAGAAAGCTAACAAGGCAGGGCCCAAGGAAAATTGGGTACTAAAATCAACTTGATTTGATTTTGATGTGTGCAGGGAAATAAAAAGAATCTTTGGTACTTGGATAGTGGTTGTTCAAGACACATGACTAGTGATTCTACCCTGCTCACAGAGTTCAAGGAGAGAGCTGGCCCAAGTATTACTTTTGGAGATGACAGCAAGGGTTATACTGTGGGATATGGCTTAATTTGAAAGGATAATATCATCATTGAGGAGGTTGCCTTGGTGGATGGTCTCAAACATAATTTGTCGAGTATCAGCCAGCTTTGTGATAAAGGCAACTTAGTAACCTTCAACTCAGAAGCCTGTGTTTTGACTAATAAAAGAAGCAACAAAGTGGTTCTCACTGGTGTGAGAAAAGGAAATGTGTACCTAGCTGATTTCAACTCATCTAATGCAGAATCTGTTATTTGTCTTCTCAGTAAAGCAAGTCAGGATGAAAGTTGGCTATGGCATAAGAAGCTATCCCATTTAAACTTCAAAACCATAAATGAGCTAGTAAAGAAAGAACTGGTTAGAGGCATTCCTCTAGTGGAGTTTTCTAAGGATGGATTGTGTGATGCCTGCCAAAAAGGGAAGCAGATTAAAGCTTCATTCAGGAAGAAACTTGATTCAACAATTGAAGAGCCTTTGCAACTGCTTCACATGGATTTGTTTGGACCAGTCAATGTGTTGTCCATCTCAAGGAAAAGATTTTGCTTAGTAATTGTAGATGATTTCTCAAAGTTCTCTTGGACATATTTCCTAAATTCTAAAGATGAGGCTAGTGAAATCATCATCAATCACATAAGGCAAGTCAATAATCATCCTGATTTCAAGGTTAGAAGAATCAGGAGTGACAATGGAACTGAGTTCAAGAATTATGTCATGAGAGCATTTTGTGAGGAAAATGGGATTCTGCATGAATTTTCAGCAGCAAGGACTCCACAACAGAATAGAGTAGTGGAAAGGAAAAACATATCACTTATTGAAGCTGCAAGGACAATGCTTGAAGAATATAAACTGCCAACCTATTTCTGGGCTGAAGCTGTAAATACTGCATGATACACTCAGAATATTTCTCTGGTTAATCAAGCAAGATGCATGACACCCTATCAATTATTCAAGAACAAGAAGCCAAATCTAAATTTTCTTCAAGTCTTTGGCTTCAAATGCTATATTCTGAGAAATCAAACTGATCAAAATGGGAAGTTTGATGCGAAAGCAGATGAAGGAATTTTTGTTGGATATGCTGTTGGTAAAGCATATAGAGTCTACAATCTAAGGACCAACATTGTTGTGGAATCAAGACATGTTGTGTTTGATGATAAAAAGATTGAAGGACTGAAAGATGGAGATTACCATGAGAGCCTCAAATTCGACAATGTGGAGATGGTTAGTGATGACAGTGATGATGAAAATGATCAAGAAACAGTGTCTAAGGATAATGCAGATAAGTCTACTACCAATGAAGCACAAAACTCAACATATGTCGAGTTGCATAATGCTTCATCTGTCGGAAGACAATCTGTTTTATCTGTCGGGAGACAACCAGGTTCATCCATCGGTACTCAAAATTCACCATCCGTCGTGTTATTAAAAGGAGCAGGAAGTCAAGATAGATCACCTATAGAAAGTTCCCCTTTCTCAAATCAAAGATCCACAAACTCAGGGGGAGTTTCTAACAATCAAAACTAAATCACACATCAAGACAACAATGAGGTTTCTTCATCTAGAGCTAATCTACCTCAACAAAGATAATGGACAAAAGATCACCCCTTTGAACTCATTATTGGTGATGTTTCTTCTAGAGTTCAAACAAGGAGAGCAACTCAAGAAGAATGTCTATACAGTAGCTTTCTTTCCAAGGAAGAGCAAAAGAAGGTAGAAGAAGCTTTGTTGGATCCTGATTGGATTTTAGCTATGTAGGAGGAGCTAAACCAATTTGAAAGGAATAATGTATGAAAGCTGGTGCCCAAGCCTAAAGGAAAGAATTCAATAGACACCAAGTGGGTATTCAAAAACAAGATGGATGAAAATGGCATAGTTGTCAGGAACAAAGCTAGATTGATTGCTAAAGGCTAGTGTCAACAAGAAGGAATATATTTTGATGAAACATTTGCTCATGTTGCAAGACTTGAAGCCATCAGAATCTTCTTAGCCTATGCAACCCATGCCAATTTCAAGGTCTATCAAATGGATGTCAAAAGTGTCTTTCTGAATGGAGATTTGGAGGAAGAAGTCTATGTCAGTCAACCTCCTGGTTTTGAAGATCCAAATTTTCCAGATCATGTCTATTATCTTTTGAAATCACGTTATGGACTAAAGCAAGCACCTTGAGCCTGGTATGACACTTTATCAAAGTTCCTTTTGGAAAATCACTTCACAAGAGGTACTGTAGATAAAACTTTATTTTTCAGAAATGTTAATGGCTCTAGTATACTTGTTCAAATTTATGTAGATGATATTATTTTTGGCTCTACAGATGAGAAACTTTGCAAAAGGTTTGCCAAACTGATGCAAAGTAAGTATGAAATGAGTATGATGAGAGAACTAACTTACTTTCTTGGTTTACAAGTTAAGCAAGTTAGTGATGGAATATTCATTAGTCAAACTAAATACATTTTTGATCTTTTAAAGAAGTTTGGTCTAGTGGATTGTACATCTGCAAAAACTCCCATGGCCACTGCAACTAAGCTTGAATTAAATATTACTAAAAGGTCCGTGGATATTTCAAGTTATAGAGGCATGGTTGGCTCACTTCTGTACTTAACAACTAGTAGGCCAGAAATAATATTTGCTACATGTTTATGTGCTAGATTTCAAGCTGATCCTAGAGAATCTCACTTAATAGCTATTAAGAGAATTTTCAAATATCTCAAGGGAACACCAAAACTTGGCATTTGGTACCCTAGAGATTCTGGTTTTTATCTAACTGGTTATTCAGATGCAGATTATGCAGGTTGTAGAATTGATAGAAAAAGTACAACAGGAACCTGTCAATTTCTAGGAAACAAGCTTGTGTCCTGGTTCAGTAAAAAGTAAAATTCAGTCTCTACTTCTACAGCTGAAGCTGAATATATTGCTGCTGGTAGTTGCTGTGCACATATATTATGGATGAAAAATCAATGGCTAGACTATGGTTTGCAAGTTGAGAGGATTCCTATTTTCTGTGATAACACAAGTGCAATTGCCATCACTGAAAATCCAGTACAACATTCAAGGACAAAGCACATAGATATCAAGTACCACTTCATAAGGGAACATGTAATGAATGGTACTGTAGAATTACATTTTGTTCCAAGTGAGAAGCAACTTGTAGATATCTTTACCAAGCCACTTGATGAATCCACCTTTTCAAGGTTGGTAAGTGAGTTAGGTATGCTTAATTACTCTTAAATCTATATGAGTTAATTTGCAAGTTGAAATGCAGCCAGAAATTTAATTGATTTTTTCAGTCATAGATAAAATTTTGGCTAAGTCAAAATTTACATCTCGAGGGATGATCTTTATCCACCGAGTTTGATCATCCATCGGTATATTATTTGCTAATAAAAATCAATTATTTTTCTGGAATATTTTATGTCTCGATGGATAACAGTTTATCCTCATCCATCAAATTGTCTTAAACTTAGCCGTTACTTCCCTTTACATTATCCATCGAGTATACTTATAGTTTGTAAGCATAATACGACGGATAATGGGTGGAATTTTTACAGTTTATTTTTAAACGGCTATTTTAGGCAATTTCTATTGGTTACTTTATTTTATTTTATTATTTTTTATCAGTTATTTTTGAGATAGTATAAAAGCTTATTTCATTTCAATCGCTTTTCTTTTATCATTCTCAATTCAACTGCTCTAATTTCATTCTCTCTCAAAGCACTTACTCTCTTTCTCTTCAAGCTCTTATTCTCTAACAATGGCACCTATTGTAAAGATTATATCTCAAACTGGGTTCATTTATGAGAAGAACAATTTCACTGTACTAGTGAACAAGGGTATTCAGCATTCTGGTGATTATCACAAGATGATAGACTTTGTGAAGAATTGCAAGCTCAATTACGCCATGCTGGAATCACCCATAATCTTCCGTGAAGTTGTTGAAGAGATGTGGACCACTACTACCTACAACCCTACAGATAAGACCATCACACTCACCATTAAAGGTAAATAATTCTGTATCAATAGTGATGTGATAAAAGCATGTTTCAAAATTCCCGATGATAATGTGACCTCACCACACACTGACACTGATATAATCAATATGCTTAATTCCATAAACTATGCACTTCCTACTTCTATACTAAGTGATATTAGGAGAATAGGTCTTAGGAAAGAATGGAGTTTCATGTGTGATTTAGTTACAAAGGTTTTCTCAGGCAAGATCAGTAATTTTGATTCAGTGAATATTTCCATGCTTAACATGCTCTACATGCTAGTTACAGATAAGTATTTTAATTTTAGTGACCTTGTCTTGTTTGAGTTAGGTTTTAAATTAGGAGAGTTAAATAAAAGAGGTAAGAATGTGTATTGTGCTAGATTTCTTATGATGTTAGCTAACCACCTTTGTGAAGAGATTGTGCTTGAGAACCCTAACAACAAATTAGATTGTTGGGTTTAAGAGAGAAGGCTCATTGCAGATTTGAATAGGGCCAATCATCACAAGGATGTGCCAATGTTCTACTTTCCTGTCATGCAAGCACCTCAGGTAAGTGAGGTAAGTTCACCTATCCCTACAACTATTCCAACCTCCACAATTTCTTTGAGTTCAAGTGTGGTTGTTGCAACTGGGCCAATGACCAAATATTTGCCTACCCAAGCTGCCAAACCTACAATTATTTCAAAATCCAAATCAAAGAAAGCCCCCTCTGGTATCTCCCAAAAGATGCCAGTTGAAAAATCCACTAAAGTCAAAGAGGGGAGTGTGAAGGAGGGTAAGTTAGGTGAGGGAAGGGGTGAACATAAAAGAAACCCCATGAATAAGGTTGGAGAGTTGAGTGAATCCCAGCCTAGCCACACTGCAGTTTCCCAACAAACTGCAGTGCTTAAAAAGGACAAAAGCTCATTGCTAGCTGCATCCTCCCAAAAGGATGTAGCTATTGAACAAAGCTCTCAACCAAGAACATAGGCCAAGAGGGTTAGGGATACAAGCTCACCCCAAACTTATGCCAGAAAGAAGAAATCAAAAACCATTGGGGATGCATAGGGTACATACACTGTGCAAACTGGTGCTAAAGACACAGTTACTGCACCTTCACAAATTCAGTTTGATGTGGCTCCAATAAATGTGGAGTCACAGCCAAAATCTCTAGTTATAGAAGCACCTCAAACACCAAACTCACCAAAAAATTCTCTGGATGTGGGTATGATAAACAAATCAATTCCTGATTTCCCTTCTTTAACTCTGTTGGGGAAGCCAAAATCTAATGCAAGTGAGCATAATCTTCTGGATGATTTGTTGGCTCACTTGCCAATTCTTTCAGAAACTGTTGTATCATCTGTGCCCCAAATATCTTCAATCAGCCAAGAATCAACAATAGTTTCTATTCCCAGCTCATTCATTTCTACTCTCTCGACGGATATTGCTCATCCGTCGAGTTGTGATTGTATCCCGACGGATAAGCTTGACCGCAGTTATCCATCGGATAGCAAAACCACTCACTCGATGGATATCACTCATCCGTCGAGTATCTTTGCACAACTTCAAACTTCATTTATTTCAAGTACAGAAGATTTAGTGGTTGTACAGTCACTCTTAGGATTGAGAGAGAAGAGTGTTTTGAGTGAGAGTCTAGGTTGCTCCAGGAAAAAGGAGAGGAAATGAGTGAAACTCTGTAATCCATTTCTTCAGGATTGGCAAAAGAGAGTGAAAAGAGTCCCACCTTAGTAGGTGAAGGTGGGGGTGTGAGGGTGGGGAGCCAGGGTGAGACCCTGATGCAACAAAAGAGAGGAAACGAGAGAAATGCAGGTACTGGGGCAATAAGGATGGGTGTCATTGCTGGTGAGTCAATGAATGTCCATGATGCAGACAGGGAAGGACTATCCCAGCATCCTAAAGCTGTTATAGATTTCACTTCCCTTGATGCTGAGGCATTTACTCACCTTGTTCCAGCTTATCAACTTCTAGCTGAATAGTGCAATGACAATTCAGAAAGGATGCTGAATTTGGTGCATACCACACAGTCTATGATGAGAGCTAAGGATGCCATCACAGCTCTGCCTTCTACAGCTGGTGATGTGGACTATGAGACTGGTGGTTTAACTGATTTCTTTGGAGATGGGAGTGGGGATAGTGAAGATGAAGCAATGGACATAGGGGAGAAGTAGGCTCAAGTTCAAGATCAGGTATGCCATTATGGGCCTTCTGAAAGCACTGTGATGAGTATTACTTCAAGACAACCCTGATCCAGTTAATCAATCAGATAAATACTGCTCTTCAAACCACTACCAATGCCATCACCAAGAAGCTCCTTCAGGCACATCTAGCCTCCCTGCAACTTTAACAAATCCAAGGCTTCCAGCATTCTAGGGATGTAAACACCATGAAGGGTGATATTGAGGAGATGAAGAAGGCCCTTTCAGACTTGGATAGATTCTAAACTTCCAGAAGCTACAATGCTTGACATCAAGAGGCAATTAAGGAAAAATTCTGATCTGTCAACCAAGATAGATGCCTTGGACACAAAAATGTCAGCCATGGAAGCATCTTTAACTACCATTCATCTTCATCAAGCCCAACAGACAGATCTACTTCAAAATCTAGTGGCTGCTCAAACCCCCTCCTCTACTCAACTTGATGATAACAAAAAGGGGGAGAAAGGAGCAAGTGAGTGGGAGAGGCTTCAAATTCAAATCAACAAAGTAATTGTGCCTTCAATTACTATCTCAAAGCCATCAGTTACAGATAGTATAGATCTGATCAATGCAGCAGCAGCCAACATAAGAGCAGCTGCTAAGGAGAAGTTGAGTTTAGTCAACTGGGAGAAGATTGATGAGGAAATACAGAAGAAGTTTGAACTTGTCAAGGAGCCAGTTAAGTCAGCCATCCATCACTCTCAAGTCAAGCAAATTAGTGTGAATGAGATGAGCATGAATTATCTGGAAAGAGGACAACCTTCCTGCATCAAATCTCCAAAGGCTGAAACAATTCTGAAACCAAGGGTAAATTATTCAAAATCATCATTGAAGAACCCTTTGGATACTGTGTATGAGACACCCAAGCCTGATGAAAAGAAGCTTCTATCAAGATTAATTGTTTTCTACAAAGATCCAGCTGATTCAGCTTCAAAAAGAAGAATTGCTAAAATTTTCAGGAATGGGAAAGAAATTTGTGTGGTGGCTGGACATCCTCAATTTGCTCAAGCAAAGAGAGAAGAAAAGACTAGATTGAAGCAGTAAAAGAAGCAAGCTGCTCTGGATGCAGCAAATTGCTATCTAGGCCAAGCTACAAGCTGTAAATTCTTCACAACAAATTCCTTCTCAGCCATCTAAAATTACTGAATCAAATAAGCAAGTTGAACAACAGAAGAAATCTCCTAGAATCAAGGAATTAGCTAAAAGAACTAAAAGGAAACTGGATATTGTTGACAAGGAATTGGAAGATCAATTTCCTAAGGAATCGACACCATCTACAACTCAAGCATCAAAGCCCTCTGTAGTATTCGAAGATATTAGGGTGGTGGATCCTTCAGGAATATTCATGGTGAACCTATTGTGCCCAAGGATGAGCCAATTGAATGGGAGAACATACCAATTCCTGACTTCAATCTACCAATCCTTAGCAAGCCAAGAAGAACAAAGTCAAGAGCCGTCAAGAAAGTGAAGCTATCACCTCTCAAATCCAAATCTCTAATCAAAGCTCAATCTAAAGTCAGTAAGGGAGATTACATGTACTTGTGTGACATCAAAAAATTTTCTGATCTAAACCTCTATCTAGATGAACTAGATGAAGTGAGAGGAATTGATGCATATAGAAACCTACCTGAAAGGTTAGTGTTCAAGTACAAAGGGGGAAAGGAGATTCAGTGGCCACTTCATAGGATCCTTCAAGAAAGCCAAGCTGTACTGATTAAAGTTTATTCATCCTTCAAGAAGAATTTTGGATTCAATATTACTGCAAGAAGATTGGTTCTGAAGAAGATTGAAGATATAAGGAGTGTTTGAGCTAAAGATGCACTTCCAAAGACTCTAATTTTCCCTTACACAGGGAGACGAGTGCATCTAAGGCCCTACTGGCTGATGGAGTTCATGGATGACAAGGGTGTGAGAAGATTTTTCAGATTAGAAGACCAATTGAGCATCTCCACCAATGAAACTCTTTTGGAAATGCAAGGAAAGCTAAATCTCTCAGAATCTGATGAACTAGAATACCACAGGCAGCTCCAAAATTAGATTGAAGAAAATAACAGAAAGCTTGGAAAGAGATCCAAACCTTCAACGAACTAGATAAATCTGCTCAGGCTAGAGGAGCATCTTGAAAATGACTGTGAGCAAAAACTTTGTACATTTTGTTAATTGATGCACTTTTTAGTAATATCTACTTTCTTTTAAAGTTATATTATTAGGGTGTTTTGTTATCATCAAGTATCTCTTAATTTATGGCTACAATTCCAGTAGACATAAATTGGGGGAGATTGTTGTGTATATGTTGTGTACTTGATGATTTCATGAACAAAACACCTTGGTAGATTTTACTTAGTGAAATTATGTAGCACTCGACGGATAAGATTTTTAGTCCCGACGGATGACTCATTATAGTCCCGACGGATGATGACTTATTGTAATAACCCTAATTTTTGGAATTTTTGAAACCCTTATGAATAGTGATTTTGCTGATTATGCTGAATAAGAAAAATTTTCATGCCACACTTTGTAGGGGTTCTTTTATTGTTATTCTGAGATCTTATTAGTACTCTATGTGGTATATAAGTGTATGTAAAGATCGTCAGAATCCAAATCCGAACACTTTGATTTTTTCCCGAAAATCCACCAGATATCGAAAGAATTGAGTATAAGGTAACAGGATAAAAAGGATTTAAATTCAAGGATTTTAATAGAGGATCATAAAAGGAATATAATGTATTGAGAAAGGTTAAGGGAACCTAAGTAATAAGATCCCGGGTATGATCCCTCAAACGATAAATGAAAATGAAAGTTAAGCGAACCGTATAACAGATCAGCGGTCATTAGCCAAATAATTAAAAGCTAATCAAAGAGATTAGTGGGGATGATGTCATCAAACGAATGAGAAGAGGACAAAGGAGGGAGGGTGACATCACATGGTGAGATAAGCATGACCAAGCAAGTGTGTTGTTGGTTGAATTAGAACCACACAAAAATTACCATGTTAAAAAGGTAACAAAACAAATCAAAAGGTCAACCAACCAAGCCAACACTTCATTTTCACCAAAAACACAAATTTTTTCACCATTCTTCATCTTTGCTCACGGCTTTTCTTCTTTTCCAAAGAAAGAAAAATCAAAAACCTAGTTCCAAGCTTTGTTAAATTGCAAGGTATTTATCCAAGACTCCTTATGCATAGTTATGGATATCCTATAAGTTTGAGCTCCTAAATCCTTCACAATCTCTTCCTAAAAATCATGGAAAAATATGGTGAATAGTGTTTTTCAAGAACTAAAATTTTTGTTCTTGAAGTTTTGTTTAGTTTAAGCTTGGATAAGGACTTTAACGGTGATTCCAAGCCATTCTCTTGATTCTCCACTCTCCAAAGAAGGTATAACCCCTCCAAACCCTAACTTTATTTGAGTAATTAGGTTTAGTTTTGTTGATTTTAATTCATGGGAGGCTTGCTTGTTGTGAATGTAGATATTAGTTAGTTTTGTGATGTTTTGGAGTGGTAATTCTTGGATTGTTGATTAATGAACTTAAGTGTAGTTAAATTCAAGTTTAAGAATAAGTATAAATTGTTAATGTTGAGTTGTTAGGGCTTTTATGATGTAGTATGAATGGAGTTTTTATTGGGTTGTGATTGTGGATTGATTGTGGGTTGAATTGGAGTGTTTTAAATTTGGGTAATCGCGTAAACATAGCCGTCGTAATGTCCGATTTACTTTAGACTGTTTTTGCTCTTAACATTAGGACACGTTAACTCACTGCTAGGTTTTGAACATTGCCATGATTAGATAGTTCATGTTACGAGCTTCGTTTTGATATGTGGTTCGTTTGATTCCGATGTAAGGTTTAGGAGAAACGACCGTTTTAAGTAACGGCGTTTCGCGAACGAACCATTACCCCTCGCCTTACTTTGAAACATAGGTTAAAGACCTTAAATGACTAATTGGAGTATGAAACATTTATGTAAAGTGTATTAGGCAGTTGGTAAGGCACTTGCGAAAGAATTGCCTTCAAACCCTTAATGGTTAATTTATTAAAAATGGTGGAGCCGAGGGTACTCGAACGACTTAAGTGAATCGTTAAGCGCAAAAGCTAACGTTAGGGTCTAATTGGTTAAAGTATAGATTCAAGTTTTCTACCCGTATAACTGTTGTTGTGATGTATATGTGTATATGCATGATCTTGTGATAAATGCATATTTGTTATTAACAAATTCTTGCGATATATTGGAGCATGTGATATGGTATATATGCATGTCTGTTTCGTAATCTTGATATATATCTGTTGGTTCAAATGCTTATAGTTGCATAATACCTATGCTAGAGATAAGCAGTAGTTTGCGTATACCCTGAGTATAGGGGACCCAAAGGTGAACCCTTTTCTAAAACCGGGAGTAGATGTTCCCGAATATATATATATATATATATATATATATATATATATATATATATATTGATATGGTTTTTAAAAAAACTATTAATCGAATAAGGTTTATTCGATAACTTTATATTATTTAATGAATATTACTTAAATATTCATTTGAGGACTTATGACTCACTTTATATTATTTAATGAATATTACTTGAATATTCATTCGAGGACTTATGACTCACTTTATATTATTTAATGAATATTACTTGAATATTCATTCGAGGACAGATGACTCCGCTTATATTATTTAATTGAATATTATTTGAATATTCATATGAGGACCTATGACTCCGATTATTTTCTGAAATGTATTCTTTATTTTACTAAAGAATAAGGTGTCGATAATCAAACTTATTTTTTTGATTATTCAAATAAAGATAGTACTTTCGTATAAGTATATCTTTGGTTATTTAATACTCATTTCAAGTATAAGTTTTACAACTTCTACTTCAAGTATTTGTATAAAGATTATTCTTTAAGGGAATATTATTTAAATGATAATATTCAGATATTTTCTAATATATTGGGACTTATTTACTTTATTAAATCAGCATTACTCCAAACACTCTTTAAAGTGTTTTCGAGTCTTTAAAATGATTTTTAAAAGTTAGAGCGGATCCCAAAACTCATTTTTTATATATTTATGATCTTCCTTTTAAAGGGGATTTAAATACTCGCTCAAAACCGGAGGGATCCGGCTCTGTGGTGTATTTTATATTCGCAACAAGGTTGCTGTTTTGGTAAATGAATTGATTACTTACCCAACGTTCGGGAAGTAAGTCCACATATCGAGTCGGCATAAGCAACATGGGCTCAGTGGGCGTCCATGAAAGTGTAAGTGGCTCAGTGGGAGTCCATCAAATGCGTAAGTGGCTGAGTGGCAGTCCAGCATAAGGTCCTATTGCGACCAGGGTGATGACCAGTGGGGAATTCGTCCATCTACTAGTAGAAAATGTTACTTATTGGTATCTTTGCCTGATCAGCAAGATACTGGGTTTATGCCACAATTCTTTTCCTTTCCAAAAATTTATTGGATGTTACAAACTCTGTTCATACTTTACATGACAGAGGTTTTTAGGAAATGTATAAAGAGATATATATGTGGATATATATATCGGGACTTAATGAAGTATATCATAACTTCATTTCATTCAATAATACTTCAAAGATTTAATCTATTCAAATCTTGTCTTGTAGTCTCATCTATGTGATGAACTGTTGAAAGCTTATTATACCTTGAACGGTGGTAGTTCAAGTAGTATTCGGATATAAGTATATTGGAGTATCTTGTAACTTCATCTTTTAAACTTATATCTAGTAAATGATTATCTTGTGCATGTCAAAGATTTTCGGAAAAACGTTGAGACAAGGTTAGATATATGAGATCACCTTGCAACGATATTTTATACAGTTATAAACGGGAACTCTGTGTATATTATACATGTCATAGGATTTCAAAGATTGTGAAAAGTATATATGTATATATATACTTAATATTTTGCGACTTGGTCTCGTTAAGATATCAGCTTGGTTCATTTCTTCTTGACCAAGACTTTCATGAGTACTATGAGAATGCTCATATATTGTAAATCATTATACATATTATTTTGGTGGGCTTGTTGCTCACCCTTGCTTTCTTCTTTCATCACACAACATCAGATAGACAAGATGAACATGACCAAGCTCCCAATTCGCGAGCGGATAGGAAAACGTTCCGCAGTTTCCTATAGGCGTTGATGTCGCTGTAGCTGAGGTAGGAACTACCAATAGGCTAGGCTTTCAACTTTTGATGTACCAGATTATGTATATTTATGAATTGTAATAATGGCGAAGAAATGTAAATTTATTCAGAAACCCTTTTGAGGTGTAATGGCTTATAATTGTGGAATAAAATGACTTGTGTTATTTTTTTGGGTATTCATCTCTGAGACTATAACTTGCGGTGTGTGTGTTCATTGTGGGGTCACAGTACAGAGTAGTTGATTATTTATTAAGATTGGGTGTTATTAAGGGAAATGGAACTCGTGACAACCCGGATCCCCGACCCCGGATTTGGGGGTGTTACAGAAGTGGTATCAGAGCTAAGCGTTATAAACCTCAGAGATGATGTGACGTTAAGATAATAAGTTCACTAAGATAATAAGAACTCTTACCAAGTTCATAGTCGGGCTACCTAACGTAGTACTGACAGTTAAAACCCTTATGGGAACCCTTATAAATATCGTGATAGAAGCATAGTTCGTTATCGTATATGGTAGCGGGACTCCGAACCCTGAGGTTGAGGAGCAACAACGCGATGATGTTTTATTAGTTATTGGAGATCAGATTGTGGATCCAATAGAGCGTCCTAACGCAGGACCGGATGATGTTCATATTGAGGATGTAGCGGTTGAGGATGTTGTCTTAGAAGGGATTATCGCTGAGAAGGATCCCGTGAAGGATCATGACAAGAATGAATAAAGGACCACTGAGGAATTGATGACCATGGTTAGGGCGACTACCAGAGGTAGGATTGGTCGGTCACTACCAGAGGTTCGTTCAAGTTTGTAAAGATAGTAGCCCCTTTAACGCGGCTTACTCATAAGACTGAGAAGTTCGAATGGACAGAGAAATGCGAGAACAACTTTTAAGAACAGAAGCAATGATTGGTGACGGCCCCTATGATGGCATTGCCGGATGGAAAAGGAGATTTTGTGATCTGTAGTGATGCTTCGCATAAGGAATTAAGGTGCTTCTTATACAGCACATCAAGGTAATCGTGTACGCGTCAAGACAATTAAGAGAATATAAAATTCGATATCCCCACCCATGAGCTTGGGCTCGTGGCAATAGTTTTGCCCTAAAGATTGGAGGCACTACTTGTATGGAGAGAAGTGCGAGATTTACACAAGCCATAAGTGCTCTAGTGCATTTTCACGTAGAAAGAGCTCAGCATACGCCAGAGGAGGCGGTTAGAGCTAATCAAGAATTATGATTGGGAGATTCTTTATCATCCAGGGAAAGCCAAAATGGTGGCTAATGCCCTTAGTATAAAGGAGAGACTCAAGATGAAAATGTCTTTGGGAGAGTTGATAAGAGATTTTGAGAAAATGGAAATAGAAGTGAAGGTAATCGGAGCCGGTACCGAAACGCTGTTTGAGATTGGAATACAGCCCGAATTATCGAAAAGGATCATATTGTGCCAAGAAAAAGTGATGAATGAAGGCAGAGAGTCAATGACTCGAGAAGAGATTAATACCAAGAAAGATGATAAGGGAATAACGAGGTATTCCTACAGAATTTGGGTTCCAAATGTTTAAGAGCGTAAGGACTGGATCTTAGATGAAATCCATAGCTCGAGGAATAAGATTAAGGGCAAACCCCGAATGTGATAGTCAGGGAGGTTGCCATTAAGAAAGAAGGAGCCCATAACATAATGAAGTGGAAAACAAGGATTTTAACGTATAAGATAACCCCAAGTATGGGAGAAGGATGAAACATTTCATACTAAGGAAACAGAAAGTCAAGTAAGGAAAGGAGACCTGAGACGGTACTCCTATACGGCAATTCATGGACCTGTCTAAAGAGAACTTAGACTATTATCCCCAACCACCACCCTGAGGGGACATTGCGGTGGGAAATTCTTTCAGGACCTTTAAGTCACTAAGCTCTCAGAGTTCCAAGGAACAAGTGAACCCAGTCGAGGAAAGAGCCTGGCTAAAGGAAATATAGGAATCATTTAAGATTCTAAATGATTAACGAATCACAAAAGACTGTTTTGTCACTTACCCTCCTAAGAGAGAGGCCACCCGCTGGTGAAAGACCAAGAAAGGCATGGAGCCAGAGGTTAGAATAAACTGATTAACGTTCAGTCAATTGTTTTCGGGAAAGTAACTCCCAAGGTTATGAAGGTAGTATAAAAAAAACTTTAGAGCCAGAACAAAAGTAGACAAGTATGATGAATTATGAATTTAAGTTGTAAAAGTTGTCAAGATTCGTTCTGAGGACACGAATCTAGAATGACGGAATGTTTGAAATCAATGCTTATGTTGTGTTGGTTCATGTAATGGTTGTAATGGAAACGAAAATAAAAGACTGAAAAGGGTAGAAATATAAAGGGATATAAAGGAAATAGAGTTGAGAAGTGATAAGGGAGTTAGGTATGGGAAACCCTAAGAAACCCTTGCAATGAATATAGAGAAGTGTGTCATCATCAGCGCGATGGTGACTGATCATGAGATAAATTCAAGGTTTGAAGGCGTAAGCGATACGTATAGTTAATTCCCTTGAAGTTGACAGTATTCGATGAAACTTTCAGATAGATCGATTGATTAATAAGGAAACGCGGATGGACTGAGGAGTCAAGAAAGTAAGAAATTAGGAAAATTGGATGAAGGAAGTGACCTTCAAGAATATGAAGTGTAAGACCGGTGGCTTGATACCCAAAAAGGGAGACGCCAGGTATGAAAGATATCCCAACATTGAGATGACTGTTGAGATAAACAACAAAAGTAAATACGGAATTATTAAGAAGAAGTTCACGTTGAACACGACCAATATCTTCCAGAACATCCTTGTTATCGTTACCCAATTTAGGCAATAAAAGCGGATAATCATTGTTATCTTTTGGAGGCCATATTGATTGACCTCATTTTGAATATAGATGTTATTGTGAAATTCAGCATATACTATCGAGGTGGAAATGATTGAATAAGACACCCTTATCAGGGATATATGACTTGATTATCCATGGAAGGATGCATGTACCTTTTTAAAGGTGGAATTAAGGCTAGAACATCGGTAACTTAAAATGAATCCTAGGGGAATGCATAAAGGTTGGCATTTCACCCTTAATAGGGATAGTATGAGTTTTGACAGTATGAATTGGAAAGGATTAAGGTAATAACAATCTTTAAAGATCAGTAGAGAAATTTTTTTAGAAGTACATAGACAATGGTTCTAGTATTAGTATATGGTATATTGATATGCCCTGTATCTAGGGAATACAGGAGGAACGATTCAAGGATAACCTTAGAGATTTTACAAGGAGAAAGGTAATATTCAAAATTCTCAAGGATAGAAATGTTGATAAAGGAAATATGACGTAATTATAATGATGCCAAGTGGGGCACGTGTTAAACCATGAGAAAGTATGGATCGAACCAGTAAAGGTCGAAATTGTTCAGGGTAATTAGGACCTAAGATAAAAGATGTTCTAAGTATGATTGAGAGTCAGTCGTGACAGTGATTAACCTCTAAAGACTGAGGCAATAACTTATAGAAAAATGGTGATTTTTTTACTCATCAGATTTTAAGGAAAACATCTTCACATAAGCAGTGATTGAAATGAGGTAGAAAATTTATTTGGAGGTGGTTAAAATGACATTGAGTGTAAGGAAATTTTACTATTAGGAAAGGCCAAAGAGGATGCCGACACTTTAAGTGTAAGAGGACAATTATAGGCGCTCGTACCAGAGGAATACAGTGATGATGGTTAAAGCTATGAAGGTTGTATTCTGGTTTGGAAGATTGACATTCCTTCTGATGACTATGCAATACCCAACCGTAATAGTAGTTTGGTAAAGGTTTAATTCATGTAATCGCCATGAGCAGGCTATCTATCTTAGAAGGTACTATCTTGAGATAAGCCAGGACCATGTTTCAAGAAGGACTAAACGAACCTTTGAGTTAAGTCTTCTATTGAAGGCATATGATTAAGAATGGTATTAACCTGCTATCTTTGCTTTGATTGAAACTTTTCTGCAATTTTATCTGCTTCATGTCATGAATGTACGTTAGGATCTGGAGTGTTCTTTATGAATTATGATTGGTGATTATGTTAACTCCTTAGAAGAATTCTATACGACAGGTATGGACTCCGTATGGTTAGCTATTAAGATTCCAAGGAAAATGAATGACGACAGTAGGTCAGTGGTGGACCATAATAATGCAGCAACGATTCTTTGAATAATGAGCCGATTACAACCGTGAGAGTTGTAGTGTAATGGATGTTGAGATTGGGTACCCCTAATCGGATTGTGGTGATGTATAAGTTATCGTTGAATAGACTGATTAAGTAGATTATCTACCTATTGAATATTTATTCCTTCTTATCAATAGAGAGTCGTATTACTATACGAGGAAGGTTGCGATGCAAGCATAAAATTCTAGTAACGATGATGTCTAGAATGAGATCCCAGATTCAAATTTTCGATGTCGAGGGAGTTTCAAAGGTGATTGAGTATAAGCTCGAGGAAGAGCATGGGTCCATAGAAGGATGGACGGAATAGCAAAATATTTTGGCATGTGAAATACGATGCTATAATATTTGATGTTGATATAAATACAAATATGTTTTGTACTCCTATGGAAAACCTCTATAGTTCATGGGTAGATTCCAAACCAGATATTTTGTGGCAGTATATTTTATATATATACAATTCTCTTTAATTCATTTTTTTCTCTCCTTTTCATTTTGTATAAGCTGAGAAGAACAACCCTTCTAGAAGGGGAGGTATTGCCGAATGACTATCTATCTGTGTGATAGAAGCCTAGTAGGATACCATCTATTGTTTAATTGCTTGTCAAGTATTAAAGGCTGGCCACCTTCTGTACTAACTATATAATAGAACAAGTGTTCATGATCATAGTGATCTCTCAATAAATTCTTTTACTTCTATATGAAGGACCAAGCTTTCGAAGATGGAGGCAGCTAGAAAGGAAGTGGTACCAAGTATGGTGGTATTCCGATTCTAACGCGTTAGTGATACTAAGGTTGACGTGGTTATGAAAAGGTTATAGAATGCTAATGAGCAAAAGTATAACCAGTATAATATTAGGAACGGAAGGTAGTAGCGATTACGAACTGGAAAAGAATGGGTATTGAGAAGCAAAAGCTCTAATGCTAAAAGCTATAATGAGAGTCTGTGCAATAGACTTGAAAGAATTTGGAATGATCACTTAACGCGGATTAAGTTATCTCACGATAATCGATCGTATGTCAGTATCGAGATGTCGCCTTATGAGATCCTTGAGGGAAGATGATGTCGATCTCCCTTATGTTAGGATGAAGTTGCAGAGTGGAAGATGCTCGGACCAGCAGTGGTCCAAAGGACCAAGGATATAATAGATCTAATCAGAAAATGGCTGGTAATAGCCCAAGATGGACATAAGAGGTATATTAATTTGACATGAAAGGACAAAGAATAAGAAGTAGGGGACCTAGTGTTGTTGTAGGTATTCCCTTGGAAAGGATGGATGAGGTTCGGAAAGAAAGGAAAGCTAAGCCCACGAATTGTTGGACCTTTGGATAGATTAAGACGTATTGGGAAGTTAGCATATGAGCTAGCCCTACCCCTGAACATGTAGCAAGTTCATAACGTGTTCCACGTATCAGTGTTAAGGGGGTGTAATCCAGATGCCAGACAAATATGGGCATATGAGCGCATAGACATGCAACCAGATGTAACCTATATGGAGTAACCAGGAAGGGTTATAGATCGAAAAGGAACAAGTGCTTTGGAGAAGGGTTATCAAACTCTGGAGAAGGGTTATCAAACTAGTTAGAGTTTGATGGTAGAACCACAATATGGGAAAATTTACTTGAGAGTTAGAAAGTGCAATGCTAAGAGAGCATCCCTATTCATTTTCTATCTGATTCCAGGACGGAATCCTTTTAAGGAGGGGAGACTGTAATAACCCCAATTTTTGGAATTTTTGAAACCCTTATGAATAGTGATTTTGCTGATTATGCAGAATAAGAAAAATTTTCATGCCACACTTTGTAGGGGTTCTTTTATTGTTATTCTGAGATCTTATTAGTACTCTATGTGGTATATAAGTGTATGTAAAGATCGTCAGAATCCAAATCCGAACACTTTGATTTTTTCCCGAAAATCCACCAGATATCGAACGAATTGAGTATAAGGTAACAGGATAAAAAGGATTTAAATTCAAGGATTTTAATAGAGGATCATAAAAGGAATATAATGTATTGAGAAAGGTTAAGGGAACCTAAGTAATAAGATCCCGGGTATGATCCCTCAAACGATAAACAAAAACGAAAGTTAAGCGAACCGTATAACAGATCAGCGGTCATTAGCCAAATAATTAAAGGCTAATCAAAGAGATTAGTGGGGATGATGTCATCAAACCAATGAGAAAAGGACAAAGGAGGGAGGGTGACATCACATGGTGACATAAGCATGACCAAGCAAGTGTGTTGTTGGTTGAATTAGAACCACACAAAATTACCATGGTAAAAAGGTAACAAAACAAATCAAAAGGTCAACCAACCAAGCCAACACTTCATTTTCACCAAAAACACAATTTTTTTCACCATTCTTCATCTTTGCTCACGGCTTTTCTTCTTTTCCAAAGAAAGAAAAATCAAAAACCTAGTTCCAAGCTTTGTTAAATTGCAAGGTATTTATCTAAGACTCCTTATGCATAGTTATGGATATCCTATAAGTTTGAGCTCCTAAATCCTTCACAATCTCTTTCTAAAAATCATGGAAGAAGATGGTGAATAGTGTTTTTCAAGAACTAAAATTTTTGTTTTTGAAGTTTTGTTTAGTTGAAGCTTGGATAAGGACTTTAACGGTGATTCCAAGCCATTCTCTTGATTCTCCACTCTCCAAGGAAGGTATAACCCCTCCAAACCCTAACTTTATTTGAGTAATTAGGTTTAGTTTTGTCGATTTTAATTCATGGGAGGCTTGCTTGTTGTGAATGTAGAGATTAGTTAGTTTTGTGAAGGTTTGGAGTGGTAATTCTTGGATTGTTGATTAATGAACTTAAGTGTAGTTAAATTCAAGTTTAAGAATAAGTATAAATTGTTAATGTTGAGTTGTTGGGGCTGTTATGATGTAGTATGGATGGAGTTTTGATTGGTTTGTGATTGTGGATTGATTGTGGGTTGAATTGGAGTGTTTTAAATTTGGGTAAAATATAGCCGTCGTAATGTCCGATTTACTTTAGACTATTTTTGCTCTTAACATTAGGACCCGTGAACTCACTGCTATGTTTTGAACATTGCCATTATTAGATAGTTCATGTTACGAGCTTCGTTTTGATATGTGGTTCGTTTGATTCCGATGTACGGTTTAGGAGAAACGACCGTTTTAAGTAACGGCGTTTCGCGAACGAACCATTACCCGTCGCCTTACTTTGAAACATAGGTTAAAGACCTTAAAGGACTATTTGGAGTATGAAACATTTATGTAAAGTGTATTAGGAAGTTGGTAAGGAACTCGCGAAAGAATCGCCTTAAAACCTGTTAGGAGTATGTGTATTAGTTTGATGATAAGTTAAACAAAACACTTAAGTAGAAATCTAGTGTTTGTAGCCTCAACGGATAAGACCATCTTGGCTATCCGTTGAAGGAGTAGCTTTACTTAGCAATAAGTTTAGTATTGTAGCACATTTCCTTGTTTGGATTCAAGTTGTAATTCTTAGATGTTGTAGGAAATTATCAGTCATGTTGACTACTAGTGGATATGCAAATAGGAGGGCTAATTGTAAATATTTCATGCCTTGTAATTTTGTATAAGTGAAGAAGTATCAACGGATATTGAAGAACTTCAACGGATAAGAAACAAAGCTTCAACGGATGTCTCTAATGCTTCAATGGATAATATCCATCAACGGATAAGTGCTTCAACGGATAAAGACTTCAACTGATAATGCATCAACAGATAAAGCTTCAACGGATAAAGCCTCAACGGATAAGGCATCAACGGATGAAAGCTTCAACGGATGCTTAGTTCATTAGCAGTTGATAGTGACAATTCACAAGCTGACAGAGGCACATGGGTTGATAGAGACAAACTGGAATGTGGAAGCCTCTAGGAGGAATCACGAAAATGCAGCATTTCCATTCTGATGCAAATAAGGAAGTATTCAAAGATCTACAGCCAAGCCTAAATTGCTTTTGATAGAGGAATGAAGAAGAAACATGTGAAAAATCTTTTTAATTGTATTTTACAGTTTTGTCTTCTCTTGTAAACTTGGTGATATATAAACCAAGTAGCAGCTAGTAATTAGATAAGAATTTTCCTGAGCTGTTTAGAAATATCCAGAGAGAAAATCATCTAGTTTGTACTAGGAAGCAGCTGTAATTTAATTCTTTGAATCCCAGATTTTCTGAAATAACACATCTCTGGTGGAACAACAAATCCACCAGAAATTTTTTTAAGTTCTTTGTGTTCTTTACATTTATGTTTGAATATATATATCTGTCTGTATTAGCTTCAAGCAATTCACACACTTGTTATCAAAAACACTTAGCCTTAGAAACTGCTCAAAACTTGAAAAAGTTTTGAGATTTACATTCAACCCCCCTTCTGTAAATCTCATTGTTAGTCCACTGGGAATAACAATTGGTATCAGAGCCTGCTCTTAACATACAAAGAGTTTAAATATCTATTCTGCTCACATCATGAGTAAGAAGGATATTGGTGTAAAGATTCCAATCCTGGAAAGAGATAACTATCATCACTGGAAGGTGAAGATGCATTTACATCTTCTCTCTCAAGATGAAAGCTACATCAACTTCATTGAGAATGGTCCTCACATCCCACACAAGATGGCAACAGCTGCTACTGCAACAGTTGTTGTTGGACAGTCTATTCCCAAGCCAAAGGCAGAATGGACTGTTGAAGATATTGAAGAGGTCCACAAGGACAAGAAAGCCATGAACATTCTGTTTAATGGCCTGGATCAAGATATGTTTGACAATGTCATCAACAGCCAAACTGCTAAGGAAATTTGGGATACTGTGCAGCTTATCTGTGAAGGCACTGAGCAAGTTAGAGAAAACAAAATGCAGCTTCTCATTCAACAGTATGAATATTTTCACTTTGAAGAAGGAGAATCATTGAATGATACCTTCAACAGATTTCAGAAACTATTGAATGGATTAAAGCTGTATGGGAGAATTTACCAAGTCAAGGACTCCAATTTAAAATTTCTAAGGTCTTTACCAAAGGAATGGAAGCCTATGACTGTTTCTCTAAGAAATTCTCAAGATTATAAGGACTTCACACTTGAAAGATTATATGGAATCTTGAAGACATATGAACTTGAGATGGAGCAAGATGAGTTGTTGGAAAAGGGAAAGAGAAAAGGAGGATCAGTTACACTTGTAGCTGACAGTGAAAAAGTTGAAGCCAGGAATGAAGAAAAGACAATGCCAAGTCTCAAAATTGGCACAAGCAAATCAGAATCAAGCTAGGGTAAAGAGCAAGTAGCTGAGGATGAAGACAATTCCAGTCAGGATGACTCTGATGATGTTGATGAACATCTGGCTTAACTGTCCAGGAGGTTTGCAAAGATGAAGTTCAGGAAAAATACAAAATTTACTAAGCCAAACAAAAATATGGTGGAGAAATCAAAGTTCAAATGTTACAACTGTGGCATTAGTGGACACTTTGCAAGTGAGTGTAGGAAGCCAACTTCTGATGAAAAGAAATTTGAGCAAGTTGATTACAAAAAGAAGTATTTTGATTTGCTCAAACAAAAGGAAAGATCTTTTCTCACTGAAGATGATTGGGAAGCAGATGGGGTCAATGAAGATGATGATATGGAATATGTCAACCTAGCCTTGATGGCTAATTCTGATGAAAATGAAACTAGTTCATCAAGCAACCAGGTAATTACTACTGATCTCTCTCAGCTTTCTAAACATGAATGCAATGAAGCCATAAATGATATGTCCAATGAATTATATCATTTGTGTGTTTCCCTTAAATCACTAGCTAAAGAAAACACTAGGATCAAAGAGAATAATGTGTTTTTAAGTGATAGGAATGTTGTGTTAGAGAATCAGGTAATTGAACTTGAAAAGATTAAACTTAAATGCTTGACTGTTGAGAGTGAACTAGAAGAAGCTGTTAAGAAGGTAGAAATTCTTTCTAAACAGTTAGAAAGTGAGCAAGAGATAATCAAGGCCTGGAAAACATCTAGGTATGTCAGTGTTCAGATTGCCAAGGTTCAGGGAATTGAATCATTCTGTGAGAATGCCTGGAAGAAAAATAAAAAGGAGTTAGAATTAATTGATGGATTGTCAACAGATGTGGAATCAACGGATGATGAAAGTTATCCGTTGAAGGAAGAAAAGGAGCATCCGTTGAAGGCTCATCAATTAAAACAGGCAAGTAATTTTAAAAATAAAAATCTCAATAATAAGAAAGATTCAACTTTCAAGAACTTTGTCAAAGAAGGAGCCATCACATCCAAAGATGCCAGTAAGGTGAATATAGGACACATGACTTTAGATCAGCTGAAAAATAGGCTTCAGTTGGTTGAGGATAAGAAGGAAACTAAAAGAAAATCTAAAAGAAATGGGAAGGTAGGGATTAATAAACATAACAATTACACACCTGATAGGTATGCTCCTAGAAAAAGCTGTGTGCATTGTAAAAGTGTTAATCACCTATCTGATAATTGCAAATCTGTTAAAAATACTCCTATGCCTTCAAATCCCTCCATGCCTAACATGTCTATGTCACCTCTACATGCCATGCCTGTTATGTCTCATCAGAATCCCCATGCACATTTTGCAAACATGTCATATATTAATAATCCTTATTTTACTGCATTTAGTATGCCTCAAATGCCATACAATATGCCTATGTGGAATAACATGTTTGCACAATCTATGCCTTATCAAATTCAATCAAATGTGTTAAATGATTCTGTGACTAACCCTACACTTCAACCAACCACATCTGAGATCAAGGTTGACCCAAAGTTACCTAAGTCAAAAGATGCAGGAGGAATGAAGTCTAGGAAAAAGACTAACAAGTCTGGACCTAAGGAAACTTGGGTACCAAAATCAACTTGATTGATTTTCTTGTGTGCAGGGAAAAAGAAGGAATCTATGGTACTTGGACAGTGGCTGTTCAAGACACATGACAGGAGATTTCACCCTGCTCACAGAGTTTAAGGAGAGAGGTGGCCCTAGCATAACCTTTGGAGATGACAGCAAAGGATTCACTATGGGATATGGCTTGATTTCAAAAGAAAATGTCATCATTGATGAAGTTGCATTGGTTGATGGTCTCAAACACAACTTATTGAGCATCAGTCAACTATGTGACAGAGGGAATACTGTTTCCTTCAATTCTGAAGCCTGTATTGTCACAAGTAAAAAGGACAATAAAGTGGTTCTAACTGGAGTTAGAAAAGGGAATGTGTACTTAGCTGACTTCAACTCTACAGATGCAGAATCCATTACTTGTCTTTTCAGCAAAGCAAGTGCAGTTGAAAGTTGGCTATGGCACAAGAAGCTGTCCCATTTGAATTTCAAGACAATGAATGATCTAGTCAAAAAGGACTTAGTTAGAGGAATGCCTCTAGTGGAATTCACAAGGGATGGACTGTGTGATGCTTGTCAGAAAGGAAAGCAAAAGAAAGTATCATTCAGTAAGAAGCTTGAATCTGCAATTGATGAACCATTACAACTGCTACACATGGATCTTTTTGGACCAGTCAATATATTGTCAATTTCAAGGAAAAGATATTGCCTAGTGATTGTTGATGATTTCTCTAAGTTTTCATGGGTCTACTTTCTTGGATCAAAGGATGAAGCTAGTGAAATCATTATCAATCATACCAAGCAAGTCAACAATCATCCTGATTTCAAAGTAAGGAATATTAGGAGTGACAATGGAACTGAGTTCAAGAATTCAACCATGAAGTTGTTCTGTGAAGAAAATGAGATCATGCATGAGTTCTCAGCTCCAAGGACTCCATAACAAAATGGAGTGGTGGAAAGGAAGAACAGATCACTAATTGAAGCTGCAAGGACAATGCTTGAAGAGTCAAAACTCCAAACTTACTTTTGGGCTGAGGCTGTTAACTATGCATGTTACACTCAGAATATTTCTCTAATCAATCAGGCAAAAGGCATGACTCCCTATCAATTATTCAAGAGAAGAAAACGAACTTTAAACTTTCTGCATGTCTTTGGTTGCAAATGTTACATCTTAAGGAATCAATCTGATCACAAAGGTAAGTTTAATGCAAAGGCTGATGAAGGAATATTTGTTGGTTATTCTGCTGGAAAATCATATAGGGTCTACAATCTAAGAACCAACATTGTCATGGAATCTGTGCATATTGTGTTTGATGATAAAAATATTGATGGACTAACAGATGAGGGACATCATGAAGGACTCAAATTTGACAACATTGAGATATATTGTGATGATAGTGAAGATGAGAATGATGAAGAAGGCATCTCAAGAAGAATTCAGAATCTGCCTTTGGATAATGCACAGAATGCTGCATCCGTTGAAAGTCATAATTCAGCTTCCGTTGAAAGGAGCAATGCAGCATCCGTTGAAAGACAAAGTGCATCATCCGTTGAAGTTCATAATGAAGCATCCGTTGATCACAGTCTGTCAACGGATAATCAATTCACTTCATCAGTTGATAGAGCTCCCAATTCCTTTCAAAGGATCAGCAACTCAGGGGGAGTTTCAACCAATCAACATTCTATCTCACATCATGACAATACTGAGGCAACCTCATCTAGAGCTAATCTACCACCTCAAAGGAAATGGACCAAGAATCACCCTTTTGAACTGATCATTGGTGATGCTACATCTAAATTGCAAACTAGAAGGGCTACTCAAGATGAATGTCTGTATAGTAGCTTTCTATCACAGGAGGAACCTAAGAGAGTGGAAGAAGCTCTATTGGATCCAGATTGGATTTTAGCAATGCAAGAGGAGCTAAACCAATTTGAAAGGAACAAAGTATGGAAGTTGGTACCCAAGCCAAAGAACAAGAGTTCTATTGACACAAAATGGGTATTCAGAAACAAGATGGATGAAAATGGCATTGTCATAAGGAATAAAGCCAGATTGGTTGCTAAAGTCTATTCTCAACAAGAAGTAATAGATTTTGATGAAACATTTGCTCCAGTTGCCAGACTTGAGGCCATCAGAATCTTTCTAGCCTATGCAGCCCATGCCAATTTCAAAGTCTATCAAATGGATGTCAAGAGTGCATTTCTAAATGGGGAATTGGAGGAAGAAGGTTATGTAAGCCAACCTCCAGGATTTGAAGATCCAAACTTTCCAGACTATGTGTATTATCTGTTGAAAGCACTCTATGGACTAAAGCAAGCACCTAGAGCCTGGTATGAGACTTTGTCAAAATTCCTTCTAGATAATCACTTCACAAGAGGTACTATTGACAAAACTCTCTTCTTTAGAAATGTTAATGGCTCTAAAATACTTGTTCAAATATATGTAGATGATATTATATTTGGATCTACAGATGATAAGCTTTGTAAAAAGTTTTCTAAGTTAATGCAAAGTAAATATGAAATGAGCATGATAGGAGAGCTAACTTATTTTCTTGGTTTACAAGTTAAACAAGTTAGTGATGGAATTTTCATTAGTCAAACTAAATATATTTATGATCTTTTAAAGAAGTTTGACTTAATGGATTGTTCATCTGCAAAAACTCCCATGGCCACTGCCACCAAGCTTGAATTAAACAAGGCTGAAAAGTCTGTGGATATTTCAAGTTATAGAGGCATGGTTGGCTCATTTTTATATTTAACTACTAGTAGACCTGATATAATGTTTTCTACATGTCTCTGTGCTAGATTTCAAGCTGACCCTAAAGAATCTCACTTAGTGGCTATTAAAAGAATCTTCAGATATCTCAAAGGGACTCCAAATCTAGGAATTTGGTACCCTAGAGAGTCTGGTTTTGATCTAATTGGCTACACAGATGCAAATTATGCAGGCTGTAAAATAGACAGGAAAAGCACAACTGGCACTTATCAATTTCTAGGGAACAAGCTTGTGTCATGGTTCAGCAAGAAGCAAAATTCTGTTTCTACATCAACAGCTGAAGCTGAGTACATTGCTGCTGGTAGTTGCTGTGCACTGATACTATGGATGAGGAATCAACTATGTGACTATGGTTTGACTGTTGACAAAATTCCAATATTCTGTGACAACACAAGTGCCATTGCCATTACTGAAAATCCAGTGCAACACTCAAGAACCAAGCACATTGATATCAAGTACCACTTGATTAGGGAACATGTGATGAAAGGTACAGTGGAACTTCATTTTGTTCCAAGTGAAAAGCAGATTGCAGACATATTTACCAAGCCACTTGATTAATCAACATTCACAAGATTAGTAAGTGAGCTAGGTATGCTTAATTATTCATAAATTTATGTCCTCTATATAATCTGCATTGAAGCCTGAAATGAACTTACTACAAGAACAAAGTTGGCTTTAAGAAAGACCTATCCTATCAACGGATATTCCCTATCTATTGAAAGCCAAAATTGTTCTATCAACGGATGTCCATTATCCGTTGAAAGACAAATACATTTCTGGTAATTTTATCCCTCAACGGATAAAATAGTGTTGGTCATCAACGGATAACTATTTACCTTATCCGTTGAAGTGTCACATCAGTTACTTTCAGTAAGTCACAGCCGTTGATTTCTTTACTTAACCGTTGATACAGATATACACTGTTGTATGTATTTGTTTTAAAGGCAGTTTAGAATTTCTACAGTTTTATTTATTCTTGAACGGCTGTAATTTACTTAAAAGTATCATTTTATTTACGTTTTAATTCAAGAAAGTATAAAAGCCCATTGAACTCTTATTTTCACTTTACGCTTTCTTGTAATTTTCATTCTCCTTCTCTCCCAAAATTCTCAAGTTTTTCTCTGCAACCTCTACTCATAACAATGGCACCAGTAGTCAAAATTATGTCTCAAACATGATTTGTTTATGAAAAGAATAATTTTGTAGCCTTGGTTGAAAAGAATGAAGCCCATTCTGATTATCACAAGATGATGGACTTCATCAAAAACTGCAAACTGAGCTATGCAATGCTGGAAGCCCCAACCATCTACTGTGAGGTGATTGAAGAGATTTGGACAACTGCAGAGTTCAACTCCACAGATATGACTATTGCCTTCTCTCTCAAAGGTAAGGATTATTACATTAACTGTGATGATATACAGTCTTGCTTTAAGTTGCCTGAGAATAATGCCATAACACCACACACTGATAAAGATGTATCTGCTATGTTAGATTCCATAGGCTATGCTTTTGATTCTGCTAGTTTAGGTAACATTAGAAGGAAAGGCCTTAGGAAATAATGGAGTTTTCTTGGAGATGCCTTTATCAAGGTTTTCTCTGGGAAGATTAGTAATTTTGATGCCATAACTTCATCTCTTGTTAATATGCTCTATATGCTAGTTTCTGATAGGTACTTTAATTTTAGCAACTGTGTCATGCTAGAATTAGGTTCCAGATTAGGTAACAAAGCTAATAGACCACATAACATCTACTATGCCAGATTCTTTATGTTATTGGCTAACCATGTTGCTGAAGGATTACTCATATCAAATGAGAATAATAAACTCAAATGCTGGGCACAAGAGAAAAGGGTCCTTGCATACCTTTTGAGAATGAACCTCAAAAGCCAGGTGCCATTGGTATATTTGCCAATCATGAATGCACCACAGGTAAGTGAGGTAAACACTTCTATAACTCCTACTATTTCCAACCCCATTGTTTCTTTGCCTTCTAGTGTTGCCATGGAATCTGTGTCTTTGTCCAAACAGGTTCCTACCAAAGCCACCAAAACTAAAGTTTCAATACTCAAGTCAAAGAAAACTACCTCTGTTGTTTCTCAAAAGACAACAGTTGTAACAACTACCATAAACCCTGAAGGGAGTGAACAGGGTGTGAGTGATGAGGGGAGGGGTGAACATCAAGAAACCCCCCAGGATAAGGTGGGAGAGGTGAGTGGTTCCCAAGCCAGCCAAGCCACAGTCTCTCAAGAGACTGTGGTGGTTCAGAAGGAGTCTAACACATCCCTAGTTGCATCCTCCCAAAAGGATGTAACTATTGAAAATAGTCCCTAACCAGGGACACAGAACAAAAGGGGGAGGGACACTGAAGCCACACATTCACCAATTAAAGCCTTTTCAAGGAAGAAGAAGGCCAAGACCCTAGTTTCCACACAAGGGGCACACACATCACAGATACATCCACCTGTATCTGAGCCTTCTCAAATTCAGCTTGATGTGATTCCAGCAAATGTGGAGTCACAACCCCATTCTCTCATAATAGAAACACACCAATCATCAAACTCTCCATCACCCTCTCTGGATGTGGATATGATATTCACTTCAATTCCTGATTCTCCCTCATTAAAACTCAGGGAGGAGCCCCACTCAAAACCTGATGATCATCATCTTTTAGATGATTTGTTGGATCATCAGCTAGTTCTTTCAGATGTAGTTGAAGAATCTGTGTTACCTCACTTAAAATCAATTCACACAGATTCAACAATTGTGTCACTTTCAATATCTACATCTTTTCCTTCTTCAACGGATATCTCTCATCCGTTGACAAGTGGTTGTTCTTCAACGGATAAGCTTAACAGCAGTTATCCGTTGATACCATCAGTTTCCACTTCAACGGATACTCCCTATCCGTTGATGGTCTCTACACACATAACAGAAACAATTCCAACTGTAGAGGACATGGTTACTGTACAATCACTTTTAGGTTTGAGGGAAGGGAGTGATCTTTTGAGTGAGAGGCTGGGTTGCTCCCAGGCAAAAGGAGAGGTTGAGAGTCAACATATGCATGTTATTTCTTCCAGCATGGCAAAAGTGAGTGAGGGGAGTGCCACCTTAGAAGGTGAGGGTGAGGGTGTGAGGGTGTGTGTGAGCCAGGGGGAGCCCCTGATACAAGAAAATAAAGAAAATGAGAGAAAGGCAGGTACAGAAGCTATAAGGGTGGATCCAGCCATTGCTAGTGAGTCAATGAAAGTGGATGATGCAGAAAAGGAAAGACAATTTCAGCAACATTACAAAGCTGTAATTGATAACATTTCCTTGGATGCTGACACTTTTACTCATCCTGTTTCAGCCTATCAATTATTGGCTGCTCAGGGCAATGTGGAGGCAAAACAGATATTAAACATTGTACACACTTTAGAATCTCTTCTCAGAGACAAAGCTGCTGTTAACAAGCTGCCTTCTCAAGCTGGTGAGCCATCTGAAGAATTTGGAGTAAATTCTAATGATGATGACTCTGATTCTTTGGGGAGTAGCAGGCCCAAGTTCTGTTCCAGATCTTCCTGAATGGGCATGGGCAAAAGCATCAACACCAGGAGAGTTTGGTGTCACTTTAGTCAGACAAGTCATGACAATTCAAAAGGCCTTCAGGAGACTACAAATGCTGGTACCAAGGCAATTCTTCAAGCTCATCTAGAATCTCTGCATCTCTTGCAGTTGCAGCATTTCAAACAGAATCTAAGTGTGGATGAGCTCAAACAGGACATTGTTGATCTGAAATACTACAATGCTGAGAAGTTGGATTCAGTCATACCTTATGGTACCATGCAAGATTTGTTGGGGAGACTGAGGAAAGAATCTGATGCTGACAAGAGGCTGGCCAGATTGGAAACCAGAGTTCAGATCATTGAAGACTCTATGGTCACCATTCTTCAGAATCAACAAACTCAAACAAATCTACTCATGCAGCTGGAAAATGAACAAGGCTTAACCCCTACCCTTGATGATAATAAAAAGGGGGAGAATAAATGGGAAGGGGAAGGAGAGCCATCAACAACAGTTCAAATATCTCAAGTGCTAGTTCCTGTCATCACCACTTCTCCAATTATTCAAATCAAAGGAAAGCTTGATGGAATTGATCTAATCCAGATAGCAGCAGCTGAATTGTAAGTCAAAGAGCAAAGGAAGAAGATTGATGAAAAGATGCAACAAATTTTTGGTTCTACAACTTCTCAATCATAATCTGTGAAGCATAGCACAAAAGTGGAATCAATTATTATGGACTCTACAAAGAATCCTCTGAAAGAAGTAGATTTTCCTCTTCCAAAGGCTGATGAGGACAAGCTTTTGGGTAGAAGTATCACAAAGCTCAAAGAGACCATGGATGTGGCTGTAAGGAGGAACATGGCTATTATCTTCAGAGAGGGAAAGAGCATATGTGTAATGCAAGGACATCCCAAATTCTCAATAGCCAAGAGGGAAGAAACCAGAAGGTTGAAGGAAGAAGCCAAACAACTAAAGGCTGACAAAAGAGCACAAGCAAAGCTTGAAAAATAGCTAAAGTCAAGTCAGGCTGAAGAACAAAAAGAAATTGAAGACAAAAGTGAAGATGAAGCTATGGGGGACATGGTTGATACTGATATGGAAGAGAGAAGTAAGGAAAGAGAAGAATGGCAGAAAGGAAATAGAAAGAAGGCCAATACAAAGAGAAAGATGGTAGATAAGACTGAAGAAACCCAATCAAAATCCAAACCACTACCTTCTATTCCTGAACCCATTGTGCCTGACCCCTTCATGAACATTCATGGTGAAACAATCATTCCCAAGGAGGAACTAATTGATTGGGACACCATCAAATTGCCCACCTTCCTAACCTCTTCTCCACCATCAAAGAAGTAGAAAAGAAGAATCAAATCAACACCCTCTAAAGCCTCAATCAACTTCACACAGAAGCCTAAGCCTAAGCCTCAAGCCTCTAAGGATGATTATGTTCACATCTGTGACATAAAAGAATTTTCAGACATTAAACTCTATCTGGATGAGCTGGAGGAAGTAAGGGGAATAGCTGCCTACAGACAGCTACCAGAAAGACTAGTGTTCAAATACAAAGGAGATGGGGAAAGAACCTGACCTCTTTATAGAATTCTGAATGAAGGCTACTCTACCTTGATTAGAGTCTACTCAGCCATACAAAGGGATTCTGGCTTTACCAGGACTGCCAAGACTGAGATTCTCAACAAGATTGCCAACATAAGGAAAACTTGGAGGGAGCCCAATGCTTTACCTAGAACATTACTCATTCAAGAAAGAGGAATTACAATTCACAAATCACCTCATTGGTTGATGGAGTTCAGAGATAACAAAGGAGTCAGAAGATTTTTCAGAATTGAAGATCAGCTCAAGATTGCCAGTAATAAAACTCTCAAGGATATGCAATCTAAGTTGGACATCAATTAAGAAGATGAAGCTGAATTCTACAGACAACTTCAACTTCAAATAGAGGAGAATGACAGGAGGCTAGGAAAGAAAACAAGGAATCAAAGGAAAAGAAACTAATCTGCTCAGGCTAAAGGAGAACCCTTGGAAACAATGTAATTCTTCAATTCCATCTCAGCATACACATTTTTATAGCACTTTTGAATTTCTGCTTTATTACAGTATATATATTTGTCAAGTGTTTTGTTATCATCAAGCTAAACCCAAATTTATGCCTACAGTTCTAGTAGACATAAATAGGGGGAGATTGTTAGGAATATGTGTATTAGTTTAATGATAAGTTAAACAAAACACTTAAGTAGAAATCTAGTGTTTGTAGCCTCAACGGATAAGACCATCTTGGCTATCCGTTGAAGGAGTAGCTTTACTTAGCAATAAGTTTAGTATTGTAGCACATTTCATTGTATGGATTCAAGTTGTAATTCTTAGATGTTGTAGGAAATTATCAGTCATGTAGACTACTAGTGGATATGCAAATAGGAGGGCTAATTGTAAATATTTCATGCCTTGTAATTTTGTATAAGTGAAGAAGTATCAACGGATATTGAAGACCTTCAACGGGTAAGAAACAAAGCTTCAACGGATGTCTCTAATGCTTCAACGGATAATATTCATCAACGGATAAGTGCTTCAATGGATAAAGACTTCAACTGATAATGCATCAATGGATAAAGCTTCAACGGATAAAGCTTCAACAGATAAGGCATCAATGAATGAAAGCTTCAACGGATGCTTAGTTCATTAGCAGTTGATAGTGACAATTCACAAGCTGACAGAGGGACATGGGTTGACAGAGATAAACTGGAATGTGGAAGCCTCTAGGAGGAATCAAGAAAATGCAGCATTTCCATTCTGATGCAAACAAGGAAGTATTCAAAGATCTACAGCCAAGCCTAAATTGCATTTGATAGAGAAATGAAGAAGAAACATGTGAAGAATCTTTTTAATTGTATTTTACAGTTTTGTCTTCACTTGTAAACTTGGTGATATATAAACCAAGTAGCAGCTAGTAATTAGATAAGAATTTTCCTGAGCTGTTTAGAAATATCCAGAGAGAAAATCATCTAGTTTGTACTATGAAGCAGCTGTGATTTAATTCATTGAATCACAGATTTTCTGAAATAACACATCTCTGGTGGAACAACAAATCCACCAGAAAAGTTTTTAAGTTCTTTGTGTTCTTTACATTTGTGTTTAAATATATATATCTGTCTGTATTAGCTTCAAGCAATTCACACACTTGTTATCAAAAACACTTAGCCTTAGAAACTGCTCAAAACTTGAAAAAGTTTTGAGATTTACATTCAACCCCCCTTCTGTAAATCTTATTGTTAGTCCACTGAGAATAACAAAACCCTTAATGGTTAATTTTTTAAAAATGGTGGAGCCGAGGGTACTCGAGGGACTTAAGTGAATCGTTAAGCGCAAAAGCGAACGTTAGGGTCTAATTGGTTAAAGTATAGATTCATAAGCGACTTTGGTTTAATTCCAACTTATATGTTGTTTATAGGTTACCAGACTCGTCCCAAGCCATTTGTAACCCCCAGTCGCTCAGGCAAGTTTTCTACCCGTATAATTGTTATTGTGATGTATATGTGTATATGCATGATCTTGTGATAAATGCATATTTGTTATTAGAAAATTCTTGCGATATATTGGAGCATGTGATATTGTATATATGCATGTCTGTTTTGTAATCTTGATATATATCTGTTGGTTCAAATGTTTATAGTTGCATAATACCTATGCTAGAGATAAGCAGTAGTTGCGTATACCCTGAGTATAGGGGACCCAAAGGTGAACCCTTTTCTAAAACCGGGAGTAGATGTTCCCGAGTATATGATATATATATATATTTATATATATATATATATTGATATGGTTTTTAAAAAAACTATTAATCGAATAAGGTTTATTCGATAAATTTATATTATTTAATGAATATTACTTGAATATTCATTCGAGGACTTATGACTCACTTTATATTATTTAATGAATATTACTTGAATATTCATTCGAGGACTTATGGCTCACTTTATATTATTTAATGAATATTATTTGAATATTCATTCGAGGACAGATGACTCCGCTTATATTATTTAATTGAATATTATTTGAATATTCATATGAGGACGTATGACTCCGATTATTTTCTGAAATGTATTCTTTATTTTACTAAAGAATAAGGTGTCGATAATCAAACTTATTTGTTTGATTATTCAAATAAAGATAGTATTTTCGTATAAGTATATCTTTGGTTATTAAATACTTATTTCAAGTATAAGTTTTACAACTTCTACTTCAAGTATTTGTATAAAGATTATTCTTTAAGGGAATATTATTTAAATGATGATATTCAGATATTTTCTAATATATTGGGACTGATTTACTTTATTAAATCAGCATTACTCCAAACACTCTTTAAAGTGTTTTCGAGTCTTTAAAATGATTTTTAAAAGTTAGATCGGATCCCAAAACTCAATTTTTTATATATTTAAGATCTTCCTTTTAAAGGGGATTTAAATACTCGCTCAAAACCAGAGGGATCCGGCTCTGTGGTGTATTTTATATTCGCAACAAGGTTGCTGTTTTGGTAAATGAATTGATTACTTACCCAACATTCGGGAAGTAAGTCCACATATCGAGTCGGCATAAGCAACATGGGCTCAGTGGGCGTCCATGAAAGTGTAAGTGGCTCAGTGGGAGTCCATCAAATGCGTAAGTGGCTGAGTGGCAGTCCAGCATAAGGTCCTATTGCGACCAGGGTGATGACCAGTGGGGAATTCGTCCATCTACTAGTAGAAAATGTTACTTATTGGTATCTTTGCCTGATCAGCAAGATACTGGGTTTATGCCACAATTCTTTTCCTTTCCAAAAATTTATTGGATGTTACAAACTCTGTTCATACTTTACATGACAGAGGTTTTTAGGAAATGTATAAAGAGATATATGTGGATATATATATCGGGACTTAATGAAGTATATCATAACTTCATTTCATTCAATAATACTTCAAAGATTTAATCTATTCAAATCTTGTCTTGTAGTCTCATCTATGTGATGAATTGTTGAAAGCTTATTATACCTTGAACGGTGGTAGTTCAAGTAGTATTCGGATATAAGTATATTGGAGTATCTTGTAACTTCATCTTTTAAACTTATATCTAGTAAATGATTATCTTGTGCATGTCAAAGATTTTCGGAAAAACGTTGAGACAAGGTTAGATATATGAGATCACCTTGCAACGATATTTTATACAGTTATAAACGGGAACTCTGTGTATATTATACATGTCATAGGATTTCAAAGATTGTGAAAAGTATATATGTATATATATACTGAATATTTTGCGACTTGGTCTCGTTAAGATATCAGCTTGGTTCATTTCTTCTTGACCAAGACTTTCATGAGTACTATGAGAATGCTCATATATTGTAAATCATTATACATATTATTTTGGTGGGCTTGTTGCTCACCCTTGCTTTCTTCTTTCATCACACAACATCAGATAGACAAGATGAACAGGACCAAGCTCCCAATTCGCGAGCGGATAGGAAAACGTTCCGCAGTTTCCTATAGGTGTTGATATCGCTGTAGCTGAGGTAGGAACTACCAATAGGCTAGGCTTTCAACTTTTGATGTACCAGATTATGTATATTTATGAATTGTAATAATGGCAAAGAAATGTAAATTTATTCAGAAACCCGCTTGAGGTGTAATGGCTTATAATTGTGGAATAAAATGACTTGTGTTATTTTTTTGGGTATTCATCTCTGAAAATATAACTTGCGGTGTGTGTGTTTATTGTGGGGTCACAATACTGAGTAGTTGATTATTTATTACGATTGGGTGTTATTAAGGGAAATGGAACTCGTGATAACCCGGATCCCCGACCCCGAATTTGGGGGTGTTACACTTATTATCCATCGAGTGTGTAGCTTATGTATCAATAAGTCTGTAGCACATTTATGCATACACCATTGTATAGATTCCGTAAGTAGTATTCAAGTCATGTTGACTTTAACTAGATATGCAGAATAGGTTGATTAATTGTACATAGATGATGTCTTGTAATTCTGCATAAATGAAATGAAGTCAAGTGTCAGATTGCTACCCGATGGATAAACTACAAAGAAGTCGACGGATGATCAACTAGACAACCCGGCGGATGATCAAGGACTCGATGGATGATCATGCGTCGAGTGGATGCAAATGGAATGTGGTAGCCTATTCAACTGGTTTTCGAGAACAAAGAAGCATTGCCATTTCCATGCTATTATGAAGATATTCAAAGATGCTGGAATAGAGTAATGAAGTAGCATTGTAATAGACTAGATAGTTTTTGTTTTATTATCCTGTCTCATTACTTTGTAATCTTGGTGATATATAAACTAAAAAGTAGCAATTAAGAAACAATCGATCTAAGTAGAAAAGCAGAGAAACATTTGTAAGCAGAATTCTTAGCATTTCTCTGTAGTCTTAGTTGTTCAATTGTTGTAAGCAACTGTGAGCATTTTACACACATGGTTCTCTCGATATATAATATATATATCTGGTGGAATCATTCAAATCCACCATAAAGTTTTTAAAGACTCTTGTTTTTAATTACTTGTGTTTTGATTCACTTAAGTCTTTATTCCGCATTCTGCTAATCAATTCACACTATATATATATATTTGAGTTAGAACATTTTTATTCAAGAAAAAGTTTCAAAAATTCCATTCAACTCCCCTTCTGTAATTCTTGTTATATTATTAAGGGACTAACAGATTATAAACACAAGTCTGTAATAAAAAACAAGTTTATTCAATATATCAAACTCTATCACAGTAGGTTTAATCTACTCTCTCAGTGATGTATGATATCACTAAGAGCTGCTAGGGTTACAATGAATAATATTCTCATGAATGATAACACATATAGTGTAAACCCTAATATGTGTTTATATACTACACAGTTACAAGATATCTCTTAATTGATATGATATGTTCTGTTTCCTAAAATACATCAATAAGAGATTATCTACTGTAGTCCTTTAGCTGTACAACTCTCCAAGCATATCTTCTTTTGTTTAATCCAAATCCTCTCTTGTAAATCATCCGCTTTTCATCCCTGAAGTGTATCCGCACTTAAGTTCTGATGTAAGTCCTGATGGCTTAAGTTCTGATAACTTCATGTCTTCAATAAGTTCTGATTTCCAGTTAAGTTCTGATAATAAGTTCTGAAACTAAACAAATTAGATTAGACATGACATCACAAATATATCTAACAATCTCCCCCAACTTGTAAATTATAAAAATATACAAGTTTATAGATTTGATGATGTCAAAAACATTTAAGTACAAATGCAATGAGAGTTTATATGTACAACTAAATACAACTTACAGTTCATGCAGCTTTTACCAAATTCACTGAATCAGCCTGAATCCATAATGATTCCTTACAAACTCTGATACCAGCTTGGTCTCTGTATTTCTTTTAACTTCAAGTAACTGAGCTTTGACTTGCTGCAGTTTTTCGTCTTCAGTATCACCAATCTGATATATGGCAGCTCTGAGTGCAAAAATTGGATTTCTTTAAAGTCCATCTCCCAGTCTGATTACCCTTGGATTTGTAGAATCTTCATTATAGCATAAACATCTTCCTTTCAGAATTACTTCTACCTTAGCAGAATTCTTCCTCATAGGAATTTCTCTTCCATCATCCTCAGTCATGATTAGAGTATACTCTGTCATTCTTGCACCAGAAATCCTGAGTAAATCTCTTATTGTCTTCAGAATATATTCTGACCATTTCCTGGTAACATCAGAATTTACCTCCAGTAGATAATGAATATATTGGAGCTCTTTGACAGATTTCTTCAGCACATCAGATTCAAATAATCTATAAGTTCTGCCATCAATCAGAAACAAGATCAATTTCTCTTTTACTTCATAATCATCATGAGTATCCATCACTACTTGAGCAGAAAACACTTTGTCAAGGTGCTTCTGTGTGATCTCTAGAAATAGCTTGTCAGTCAATGTGAATGGATCTCTAATATCAACTTCTATCCCAGTCTGGAATTTCTCTCTGTCAGAACCTAATTCAGAAGTGTCTCTAGCTTGCTTGGCTTTTACCCCAAATGCTGCAAGTTGATTCAACATCTGATTTATCTTAGGCTGAACTGGAATAGACTTGTTCCGTAGTAGCTTTGTCTTGTCTTCTAATGTTAAGCTGTCTATGTCAACTTGAGCAGTGTCAGATGTTGATGTCTTGATGAATTGTTCAGGATTTGCAGTTTCATCTGTAACTTGCTGTTCTGAAATATCTTCAGGATTTATTAAGTTCTGAACTTCTTCACTCTGAACAACTTGAGCTATGTCAGAGGTTGTCTTAGATTCTTCTGTCATCTTCTTTCTCTTCAGAGTTTCAACTGTTTCATCTTCAGCAACAGTATCATCAAAGACTTGACCCATCTTGCACACATGATCCATCAGAATTTGAGGAATCTTCATCTTCTGTTTCTTGACTGTCTCCCCAACTTTTCCTTTTCCCTTGTCTTTGGGATCAGTAGTAGTTTGAGATATAGTCCTTGATCTAGGAATCTCTGTGGTAGATCTTTCTCTTATCACAATCCCCTTTTCTTTTGGCCTTGGTGGCTTTTTAGCGTCAGAAGCTTTTTACTTAGGTTTGCTCTTCCCAGTAGCAAATTTAGCTTCTTCTTCTCTTAATTCCTCTAAATCCACTCCTGGATTATCCTTAATGAATAGTCTCTTGGCCAATTCTTCATCAACAGATTGAATTTTGGGATCTTTGTAGAAGAATGTTACTTTATTTCCTTTAAATTTCAACGTTCACAAAAACTTCTGTGACTCTTGGCTTCCAGCTTGGACTATCACATCAGAAGTACTTGTCAGAACTTGATCATCAGTATTTGAAGTATTAGCATTTGTGATCAACAAAGGAACATCCTGATCTGTTGGCTTCTTTCCTTCCTTATTCCTCCCTTGCATAGCAGATCTATGAGAACTTGTCTGTTGAGTGGGAATTCTGCTCAGCTGATTCCCTTGACTTTGACCTATACTCTTTTCAGAGTTTCCCCGGTCATTCCATTTATGCATCCACTCAACCCCTCTAAAGGTTTACTCCCATGGAACTGGAGCAGCCTCTTCCTCAAACTGGAATAATGCCTCTTTTCCTGTAGGCACTGGAGTGTTTACTGGAGCTGACTGGTCAGAATTGCTAGAATCTCCTCATCTTCAGATAACACCTATGTGTGTGTGGTTGTAGGAGACTCTGAAGCCGTTTTGTCTAAATTCTGATATTCAGTTCCAAGATCAAGAACTGGTGTTGTTGGTATCTCATCCTGTAAAATTGGAAAAGTAACAGGAGTTGGTTATTTTGTAGTTGGAACATTCAGATATAGAACAATAGGTATATTCAAATTATGAATATCTATTTCAGGATTTATCTCTTATTCTTCAACATCATTTGTAGCTTTCATTGGAGAGTGAGGTGGAGAAATCACAGATTCTTGTACAGGTTCTGATCTGTGGACTTCAGGAATTTCATATTCCTGAATCAGAACTTCTTCAGGTGCTGGAAGGGCTTAAATCACAATAGGTTCTAATGAGATCAGAGATTCCTGATCCCCTTCCTCAGCATCTTCAACATCCTCAGATTGAATTTGTGCAAGTTGTACACCTGCTCTTGTCTTCCTCAATTTTAATTTTCTAGATGGAGGGGTGACATGATCTGTATCAGAATATAAAGACCTCTTTCTTTTCTGAATGCCAGAAGCTTCAGCTGCTTTCTCCTTCTGAAGAGTTGACTCTTCATCTTCTTCTGTCATAGGTTCTGATGCAGGAACCTGGACCTGTTCTTTCTCATCTGATTCATCTCTCAGAATCAGCCTTCTTTTTTTCCTTGGTGAAGATTGAGGAATAGATTTAGCTTTTGATGTTTTGGGTCTGGAGGATGTGTCAGATTTTACAACTGGCACCTTTTGAGAAGTACCAGAGGTTGGTTTGGTTTTAAATTTGGGTATGGACTGTGAAGTGTTGACAACAGGTGCTGATGTTGGTGGTTGTGAGGTAGACTGTGGTTGTTGTGTAGTGGATGGTTGTGATGGTGCTACATCAGGGAATATGGCTGTGTAAGTGTCTTGGATAGTGTTAACTAAGAACTGTTTGACAGATTGGGGTATTTGGAGAGGTCTTAGTACTTCCTTCTTGTTATCAGCAGATAACAAGTCAGTAAATGCCCTTTTATGTAACTTAAAAGGTTCCATTAGGTCACTGAACACTTATGGCTTATCAGAACAACAATAACTATAAATTAATTGACAGAACCTAGGAAAATATACTACATTTGCATTTTCCTTCATTCTGTCACCAATAAAGCCTTAACACAGCAGATGCATAATCAAAATGAGTTTGATTAAGAAGTCCATACCCTATTTTTTGACTCAGGATTGGAATGGCGTCGAAATTTGAGCATTTGTTAGCAAAAGTATTTGTGATGTAATCAAAAAAGAAGCTCCATTCCCTCCTGATATAAGGTCTCTTCAACTGTCCTACCTTGGACAAGCTTCTCTCATATCTCAAGCTTGACATCATGTTCTGAAGAACAGATTCTCCAAGTGTTGAGTTGTAAGTGCAGTTTTCAGGCAGATGAAGAGCCTGCCTCACCATAGTAACAGTTACCAGATGATGCTTGGAGATCCAGTTTCACCTCCATCATCATACATTCCAGTCTTCCAGAACTCCAGCACTTGTTTACCAGAGATTGCTTGAGGTTGGGTCAGAGCATACCCAATCTCACTGTGAGCCAAGAAATCCTGAACAAAGTAAAGTTTTGAAGGAGCTTCATCCTTGTTCAAGATAGCAGGGTAGTTATTTGGGACAAACTTAGCTCCATTAAAAATCCCATCCTTTGGTGCCATTTCTGTTGAAAAATCAAGTGAAAATTTTATTTTTGCAAAGTGTTTGATAAAATGCTTGTAAGAGAATGTTAGAAAATAAGAGAGTAAGAAAATAAGAGAGAGAGAGAGAGAGAGAGAGAGAATAGAGTAAAAGAGTAGGAAAAAGATTGTATAATCTTTTGTCTCTGATAGTTATACTCTGCACATGGTAACGTCTCTTTTCAATTAGAACCGACAGTTTTTACACTTGGCAGCGTGTAATAAGTCAAAACATAAATAGTGGGCATGGTAAACATGCAGTAATTATTGCACACATGCACATACGAAAACCAACACACAACCCACTAACAAATGATTATGACTGTTTTTATCTCACCTAATTGTTTTTTTGAGAAATATAACCGTTACATTAAATACCAAAAATAAGTCAAGTAAATAAATAATGCCACGCAAGCATCAGGATTTGCATCAGAACTTGACTATTATCAGAATTTAACGGTCATCAAAATATGGCTTCTGTACTCAAAAAGTGAATGACTGTTTTGTGTTTCTTGACATAAATACTAAGTGGTTTCTTCAGAGTTTAATCATCAGAACTTGTCCTCAAAATTTATGCAAATAATACTTAACAGTTTATCAGAAACAACTTAATCACCATGGTAATTTTCATCATTCAATTGGAGTGATAGTGTGTGTATGTGCAAATGATCAGATAAAGATTAAAGTTGATAAACTTCAGTATATCTTAGAAATAAGGCATAACTAAGAAAAATGCTTAAAATATGTCTTGAATTGTGAAGTCTACTGTAGAATAAAGTTATACAAGAATCCACCTCAACTGTTTGTGCTTATTTTATGTATCTTTTGAAATTCTTTTGACAAGGGCTTCTTAGTGTAAATGAGTTACAACTGCCATCAGAATTAATGTTGTTATCAGAATATTTCTCCAGTAATTAGAGAATGTGAAAAGTCACCAAGAAAAATTAATTTGTTTTTCTAATGCATATAACTTAATACCAGCAATGCACTTGGATCTTTCCTTTCACATAAATTACTCTAGATCTCAAAGGAGTACCTAATTTCAATTTTTTTTTCTTCAGATAAGTGAGCCTTATCAAGCATGTAGTTAATCCTTAAGATATACTGACATTAGAATTTGATAGATAAGAAACAATAATCTAGTTTGTGACTTAGTAATAAGATATAGGAAACAAATTTGACTAAGATCAAAATCAGAATTTGCTTATGTTATTGAATTCCACATAAATAACTAATTCAAACATGGGATACATATTTTGTTAAAGACTACTAAGTCAGCATCTAACAAGATAATCCTCATTGGATTGAATAGTCACAGAACATTCAAAACACTTTCAGAGTTTATAGAATCACATCAGATAATAAGCAGTGTTTAATATGTTTCAATTTAAGCACAGATTATATTGAGATAAAAAAATCTGTAAACACTGATCATAAAATCTGATGTATGAGAAAAAAAACTAAACAGATTTTGAGAAAAACCTGAAACCATTCCAAGTTCATTTACCAGTCTTGTAAAAGTAGCTTGATATAGTGGTTTTGTGAAGATATCAGCTAGTTGTTGATCTGTTGGAATAAAATACAATTCCACTGTACCTTCCATCATATGTTCCCTTATAAAATGGTACATAATGCTGATGTGCTTTGTCATTGAGTGTTGAACTGGATTTCCTGTCATAGCAATAACACTTTGATTATCACAGTAAATGGGTATTTTAGAAAATTCTAACCCATAGTCCAGTAATTGATTCTTTATCCACAGAATCTGTGCACAACAGCTTCCTGCAGTAATATATTCTGCTTCTGCAGTTGATGTGGAAATTGATTTCTGTTTCTTGCTAAACCAAGAAACCAATCTGCCTCCAAGAAATTGGTAGCTTTCACTAGTGCTTTTCCTGTCTATTTTGCATCCTGCAAAATCTGCATCTGAGTAACCTATTAGCTTAAAATCTGATTCCCTAGGATACCACTATCCTAGATCAGTTGTACCCTTGAGGTACTTGAAAATTCTTTTCACAACTATTAGATGAGGTTCTCTTGGATCAGCCTGAAATCTTGCACAAAGACAAGTAACATACATGATATCTGGTCAACTTGCAGTTAAATAGAGTAAAGAGCCAATCATACCTCTGTAGTTAGTAATATCTACTGATGCTCCAGTATCTTTATCTAACTTGGTGGCAGTGGCCATGGGAGTTGATGCAGTAGAACTGTCTCGCATTCCAAATTTGTTGACTAGATTTCTGGTGTACTTAAATTGACTGATAAGAGTACCTTCTTCAGTTAACTCAACTCTCCCATCATACTCATTTGATATCTTGACTACATTAACTTGGAAAATCTTTCACAAAGTTTTGTATTTGTAGAGCCAAAGATGATATCAACAACATATATCTGTACCAAAAGTAAGTCCTTTCCATGGTTGAGGTAGAATAAAGTCTTGTCAATTGTGCCTCTGTGAAATCCAATTTCCAGAAGGAATTGATCCAGAGTCTCATACTATGCTCTAGGAGGTTGCTTAAGGCCATAAAGTGCTTTGTCAAGCCTGTAGACATGATTTGGAAATTTTGGATCTACAAAGCCTGGAGGTTGTTCAACATATACCTCTTCTTCCAATTCTCTATTGAGAAAAGCACTTTTCACATCCATTTGAAAGACTTTAAACTTTTTGTGAACAGTATAAGCCAAAAATATTCTTATGGCTTCCAATCTAGTAACTGGAGCAAATGTTTCATCATAGTCAATACCCTCCTGTTGAGAGTAACCTTTAGCAACCAGCCTTGCTTTGTTTCTTGTAATTATGCTATCACTATCAGTTTTATTTCTGAATACCCATTTGTACCAACAATTGATCTGTCCTTTGGTCTTGGTACTAGGGTCCAGACTTTATTTCTTTCAAATTCATTTAACTCTTCCTGGATTGCTTGCACCCAATCAGCATCTTGAAGAGATTCTTCCACTTTCTTTGGTTCAGTCTAAGATAGAAAGGAATGATAGAGACATTCATTTATTGTTGCTATTCTAGTTCTGACACCTGCTTCAGGATCTCCAATTATTAAGTCAGGTGTGTGTGATTTAGTCTACTTCCTTGCAGATGAAAGTTGATCTCTAGAACTGGATCCTCCCCCATGATCCATGTTGTCTCCATCAGCATTTTCTGATGCTCCCCCTGAAGTTATGCTCTCTAAGATTCCAGATTTGAGTTGGATCCTTCAGGAATTGATGAAATAGAGTTTCCATAATTGTCAGAATTTAGCTCATCAGAACTTGATGAATCAGAACTTGAAAAGCCAGTGACTAGTTCTGATGCTTCTTGAGAGTCTTGAGATGTGGTATGATCATCAGCTTGCTCCCTCTGAACAGGTGCATTTTCCTTTGGAGCAGTTACCACAGTTTCAATAACATCATAATTTAACCCGTTAGAACTTACAGGATCATGATTTAGGTCATCAAAATTTACAGAATCAGAATTTATATCTTCATTTTCAAATCTCAGCTGATCATGATCATTGAAATCTTCAAGTCCAGTAATCTTTTTATCATCAAAAGATACATTGATAGATTTCATGACAAACCTTGTTCTTAAATTATAGACTCTGAAGGCTTTTGTGGAAAGTGGATATCCAACAAAAATTCCTTCATCAGCTTTTAGATCAAATTTTGACAGTTGTTCAGGATGAGTCTTAAGAACAAAACACTTGCATCCAAATACATGAAAGTATTTCAGATTTGGCTTCTTTTTCTTCACATCTCATATGGTGTTTTCCATGCTTGTTTATGAGTGTAGCATTCTGTGTAAAACAAGAAGTCTGCACAGCTTCAGCTCAAAAATAGGTTGGTAGCTTTACTTCATCAAGCATAGTTTGTGTAGCTTCAATAAGAGTCCCATTCTTTCTTTCTACAACTCCATTCTACTGTGGAGTTCCATGTGCAGAAAATTCCTGCTTTATTCCTTGCTCTTTGCAGAACTCTTCCATGATTGAATTCTTGAACTCAGTTCCATTATCACTTCTTATTATTTTAACAGAATCTTTGACTAACTTATTCAGCTGTCTGACATGATCAGTTAGAGTAGATGCAGTTTCATTCTTCTTGTGCAAGAAATACACCCAAGTGTATCTTGTGAACTCATCCACTATAACCATAGCATATTTCTTCTTTGCAATAGACATGACATTTACTGGACCAAATAGATCAACATGTAGTAAGTGATAAGGCTCAAGAATTGAGGATTCAGTTTTGCTCTTGAATGAAGATTTTCTTTGTTTTTCCTTTTGACATGAGTCACAAAGAACATCAGGAGCAAATATTGATTTTGGAAGTCCTCTCACAAGATCTTTCTTTACTAGCTCATTTATGTTGTTGAAATTTAAATGAGAGAGTCTCATGTGCCAGTTCCACCTTTCTTCAATTGATGCTCTGCTTAACAGACAGATTGCAGAACCATCAGAATTTGTTGAAAGTCTAGCTTCATATATGTTACCATGTATGTAACCTTTCAGAACCACTTTTCCTGTAGAATTACTTACAACTTCACAGTGTTCTTCAAAGAAATCCACATGATAACCTCTGTCACAGATTTGACTCACACTTAGCAGATTATGTTTAAGTCCTGAGACAAGAGCTACTGTTTCAATTATGACATTCCCAAATTGATATTGCTATATCCCAGAGTCTTTCCCCTGTTTCCATCTCCATAAGAAACTCCTAGGCCAGCTTTCTCCACAAAGTCTGAAAGCAGGGCTTTATTTCCAGTCATATGTCCTGAACATCCACTGTCCAGAACCAAGATGTTTTTCCTGTTGCCCTGCAATTACAAAGACCACTATTGATTAGTTTTAAGGACCCGGAATTGCTTGGATCATTTGGCCTTGTTAAGTTTGTTAGTATTTGCAGCGAATTCAGTTTCAGAGTTTATGCTAACATGCTTTTTATCAGACTTTATATCAGACTTTGCATTAGAATTTACACTAGAAGGAATTACACTAACTTTCTTTAAAGAAGGTTTTATTTTATAATAATCATAGTACAAACTATGATATTCCTTGCAAGTATAAATAGAATGCCATAAACTACCATAATGAAAACAAGGATATTGTGGTTTAAACCTAACAGACTGACTTTTAACTCCTGATCTAGGAGGTAAATAGTTTATATCTTTATTTTACGTGCAAAAAGAAGCAAGATGGTTGGAGTTTCCATAATTATAGCATTTCTTTCGAGGAGCATTAGGAACAGACATATAATTATTACTTTTATTCGCACCTTCCTTTCCATTCCTATTTTTCCTAGCTTTCTTTACCTTGTTCACATTTTTAATCTCTTTCAGCTTATACTTAAGCTGCTTCTTTATCATTAAGCCAATGTTTACCAGAGCTGGTTTATCCTGTTTTGATTTGTCAGAAGTTGACTTTTCTTTGACTTCTGTTTTAGAGTCTTTCATCTCTTCAGAAACAGACACAACAGTTTTTGCAATAAATTTAACAGGATTTACCTTTGGCTTTTCAGTCTGTTTGATAGCAATTGGCTTAATTGGCAAAGTCCCTTTCTCACTTTTACCATCTTTATAACCTAACCCTTCTTTCTAGTTTCCACTACTTAGAATATTCTGAGTTGTTCTGCCTGAGTTAGTCCAAGTCCTGACGATTTCTCTTTATTTTTCTAATTCAGTTTTTAGATAATCATTATGTTTAAGCAATTCATTCTTAACATACATAGCATTATCTCTCTATGTCTGAATAGTGTTCATCTTGACTAACTCTTCTTCAAGATAGCTATTTCTGTTTTTGTACTTTAAATTTTCAGATTTTAATCTTTCATTCTCTAAAGTCTGATCTCTATAGCTAATATAAATGTTTTTTAGATATAATCTCAACTCAATAATATCTTTTGTATCAAAAGCAAGAGTTGATAGAGGTACCTTTAGTTCATCAGCATCAGAACTGCTATCAGAATTTTCCATTAAGGCATAGTTTACCTCTTCTTCAAATTCTGAAGTGTCTACCCAGTTTTTCTTCTTTGTGATAAGTGTCTGGCCTTTATCGCCTTTTCCTTTCATGCAGTCAGGAGAGATGTGGCCTCTTTCACCACAATTATAGCATTTGACATTTGAGTTATCTCCTCTATCAGACTTTCCTCCTTTGCCTTCAGCCTTTCTGAACCCTTTCTTGTCAGAACTTCCAACTTTCTTGGAAAACTTCTTACCTTTTCTGAATTTCTTGTAGGCTATCTTTGTGATACCCTTCACCATAAGAGCACACAGTTGCATCATCTCTGCATCAACATCCATTTCAGATAAAATTTTAGGTTCTGAATCATCATCATCAGAATCTGATGACTCTGAATCAGACTGTATGATGGGAACATTTCCTTTTTCCTTCCTAGAGACAATTGTCTTTTCTTCAGTCTTTAAAGCAACTGTCTTAAACTTCCCTCCATGCCTCTTCTTTCTTTTATCCATCTCAAGTTCATGAGTCTTGAGCATCCCATAGATTTCATCAAGAGACATATCAGCAAGTTCATAGTTGTCTCTTATTGTAGTAGCTTTCAAATCCTACTTTTCAGGAAGAGCTAGTAGGAATTTCAGATTTGAATCTTCTTGATCATATTCCTTATCCACTAGTGACAGATCATTCAACAGCTTTGTGAATCTGTCATATATATCAGTTAGTGACTCATCAAATTTTGAGTCAAAGTGCTCATACTCCTGTGTGAGTATTGTCTTCTTGTTCTCTTTGATGGCATTGGTTCCTTGACATCTCACTTCTAATGCATCCCAGATTTCTTTTGTAGTCTTGCATCCAATCACCCTATTTGACATGACATTGTCAAGTGCACTATGAAGCAAGTGTCTTACTTTTGCATCCTTGCCTAGTGAAGAGATGTCTTCAGTGGTGAGTTCTCTCTTTTCTTTGGGAATCATTTTCTGTGGCTCATTCCCAACTGCAACAGAAAACTTTGTGGGCTTGTGTGGACCATCATAAATATTGTCTAAATATTCTGGACATGTAGCTTCCAAAAACATGGCCATCTTCACACTCCATACAGGGTACTCAGACACCCTGAGCATAGGAACCCTGATCGTTTCATATCTACTGGTGTTTTGAATGGGTTGAACCTTTGCAGGTTCTTGAGGGTCTTATGTTTTTGATTGATCAGGCATGATTGATTGTTTGTTTGGATCTTAATTGTTTGTAAGCTTAACAGATTGGCTCTGAACCACCTGTTAGGCCTCAATGATACTATAGAAGGGGGTTGAATATAGTATCTACAATTAATCCGATTATAAACACAAGTCCGTAACAGAAAACAAGTTTATTCAATATATCAAACTATGTCACAATAGGTTTAATCTACTCTCTCAGTGATGTATGATATCACTAAGAGCTGCTAGGGTTATAATGAATAATATTCTTGTGAATGATAACACATATAGTGTAAACCCTAATCTGTGTTTATATACTACACAGTTACAAGATGTCTCCCAATTGATATGATATGTTCTGTTTCCTAAAATACATCAATCAGAGATTATCTACTGTAGTCTTTTAGCTGTCAACTCTCCGAGCATCTCTTATTTTGTTTAATCCAGATCCTCTCCTGTAAATCAGCCGCTTTTCATCCCTGAAGTGTATCCGCACTTAAGTTCGGATGTAAGTCCTGATGGCTTAAATTCTGATAATTTCCTGTCTTCAGTAAGTTCTGATTTCCAGTTAATTTCTGATAATAAGTTCTGAAACTAAACAAATCAGATTAGACATGACATTAGAAATATATCTAACAAAAATAGCGTGCAAGGCTTGCAGTCGGTTGAAATTGTGTTGGTGAGGCAAGAGGCTGAGAAGTTGTTTGTTTTGGGGAAAAACATTAATTTCCCTTTATTTCTTGGCTGTGTCTCTCGATTATCTCTCTTCCTCACAATCTCTCGACTCTCACCACTATTCCTCCATCTCCTCTCTTCGTTTCTCTCTCTTTCTCTCCTGTTACGCCGCCTGTTCCTCCTGTTCTTCCCGGTGCCACTGTGATTTCCGTTTTCCGGTGAGCTTGTTCTCCGGTTGTGGTAATTGTTGGTTAATTCGGGTTCATATATATGTGTGTGTGTTCATATATATGTGTATATTGTCTTGGTGTAGTTAAGTCTGAGCCGCCTTATTTTTCGGTTTGCTGTGTTTTTTTGGCCGCAGGCTTGGTCCTGGTGGTCACGCGTGTGACCTGTGCGCTTGTCCTGTAGTTGCCTGTTTGATTTTTGATTCCCTGTTGAAATTTAATTGATATTTCAAAGAATGAAATTAATTATTCGTGCGGGAAAATGATTTTTCTAATAATCGGCGAAGTTTATTTGGAAACCCGAAGAATTTTCGTGCACCAATAAATTTTGCAACTGTCCAAGAAGATTTTTTACGAGCGGAAGGTGCACCGTGATAATCTTTATCTGAGTCCTAATTTATTAAAATTAATAAAATGAATTGTATAATTGGTTGCGTACGTAAATAATGATGGAATTATGGAAATTGTGTTGTAAAGTGAATTGTGGATTGTTATGAATTTGGACGTCGATTATGATCGACGGGTAGGCTCAAAAACAGAAAAGTTGCTGTCAAATTTTTTCTAAATTTTTTTTAAATACGAGAAACATACTTAATAATACAAAACATTTTACCCTTATGTGAATACAGATTACGTGATTATATGTATAATCGTTATACGAATCGGGTTATCATATGGGGTTATTAGGATTCGAGGATATCAAGCATGTCGGTATAACTAATTAGGGCATTCTGTTACTGTAGATCCCAGTCGAGTTTTACCAGGACCGAAGTCAGCATAAAAGCTACCTAGGGTTTTTGTAAAGCGTTGCAAGGCAAGTACCCCTGACCATTCTTTTATGGTTCAGTACATATGAATAAACTGTTATTTTATTCTCGTATAGGAACAGAAACATTTTAAGTTATGTATCCCCTGTAGTTATAAATAGTTGTTTAAAACCTGTTTTGGGGAAAAGTAACTTCGAAAGGTATCTATCCCGAATGAAATGATTTGTGAACCAGATTTTACGTGTGCTGTTAAATGAGGATTTTTAAAATGGATAGGTACAAGTGTTTTGAAAACTGGATAAAATGATCAGATATGGGATACATAGGGGCCAGAGAGGCCTATTTAGGTGGCGTGAGAGGCTAATTCGGTTGCGCGTACTACATAACTGATTAGTCTAGCAGGTCAAAGACCTAGCTAGTCTCTGAGTTCCGGAACAGGTTTGTGGGATGGAAGTTGGAACCGTCTGGTGTCCATAGCCTGATCAGCCGTCTTCACATATCCTTTACGTATCTGATTTGGCTTTGTGATTCCCATAAAGGAATAAGTGACTGATACAGTTGATTAATAAATGTGAATATCATGCTAAAATTGGACTCTGGTACTTACACAACACACAATTACGTTTGTTTTGTTAAGAGCATGCTAGTCAATGATATCCAGTTACCTCAGCTTTCTTTTATTTACTGTTGCTCGAAATGATTTAAATATTATGAATTTCATGTTGATTTATAGTTCTGTTCCTATAAATGTTTACTTTACTATTTTTATCTAGATATTCATATGTCGGTACTGTTGAGCAATTATATGCTCACCCTTGCAACCTGTTTTATATATATCGCAGATGCCTAGAAGACCGATCAGACCTAGGCAAAACCGTGTCTCAGCCCCTTCAGGACCCGGCTCCTCAGAGGTAGTTAGTATCAGACCATGTACGGTCTGATGAGTTGTTGAATAAGTTTAGTGTGTCACACTTTTGAATAAATAGTTTGTAATAATGAATAACTTGAATTATACTTGAAACTGGATCAGATCAGGGTTTGGGGTCGTATTAGTTTAATATTAATAATAATCTTGTAGTTTATATTGTGGTTTGTTGTGTTTAGTGATGTCAACTCCTGACCCCGGGGTTGAGGCCGTCACAGTTGGTATCAGAGCTATATGTTCAAGTCACTGATTCAGGTTAGGGATTGAGTCAAATAAGTATAGAGATTGTGTCTTAAGGTGTAAGTCAGCAACTCATGTAGAGGAGCAAACCTTAGAGTCAGTCGAGGGTTCTGACGGCGTTACCCTGGCATCTATTGATGTTTTGGTAGAACTGCCTTAACCTTGTTATGTCTTTCCTGTATATTTATCTTGTTGTCAGTGGCCTATAGTGATCTCCAGTTCTCCATCCTGGGAGAACCGATCAGACTCAGACAGTTCCGACTCAGAGAGGACCTTAGACGTGGTAGCTAAGGAGACTCATTTTCCTCCCCCACCAGTGCCCTCATTTGTACTGAGGGATATGTCAGGACCTAGTGACCATCCCCATTGGGTAAGAAGATCAGTATCTGCTGTTAGGGATTTCCCACCGGGCTGTGGTCCTAGTTCTTCTTCCTTGAGACCTCCGGTTCCTCCATCTGCTCCTATAGGTGCTTCCTCCCCGATTCCCTGCCATGTTCACGGAGCGGTGAATAGGTCTTTCATTAGAGAGCAGAGCCTAGAGCTGGCCGCACATCTTGACCAAATACCAGTTGGACCTTTTCAGGGCATCCCTGCCCCTTCACCTGATGTTCAGGCCCGAGTGAGATCTTTGACTCAGATTGCTGTTGAGAGAGCTAGGTCTATTGACCCTTTTATTGGCTCAGAGTTCAGGGCCATTCAGTACCAGGACTTGGTTAACTGGTTGATTTTCGAGTTAGGCTCTATCGGAGGCAGTGGCAGTGGTCAGAGCAGAGTTGCGGCAATGATAGACAGAGCTCAGAGTTGGTTTGCAGGAGTTTTGTAGTTGTTTCCTTTATATAAGTACATTATGTTGTTGTAGTTTATAGTAGGCAGAGGCTGCTATGTCAGCCAATTTTGTTGTGTACTCGGATGGTTTTTAGTTGGATTTCAGTTATATTAGTTGGATTTCAGTTATATTAGTTGTATTTCTATTGGTTGTTATATAGTAGCTGCTCTATTATGTTGTTCAGTTTTTATATATACTTGTACGTTGTTATTACTGTTGTTACTATTATTGTTGCTTCTGTTGCTGGTATTTCTAGAATATGATCATTCACTGATGATGGATCCAATTAACTGAGGATGAGGATATTATCTTAGTGGCAACACTCTCCTGATACATATGTATAAACTGTTCGGAGCAATCCATTTTCTTATATATGATTGTTATGTATGAGAAGAATTCCACTAAAGAAGAATTCTCAACCCAGCAATGGATCTGCTGGGGATCCATCCAAGAGTGAATTGATAGATTTATTGTGTTAGAAGTCTACTCAGCTGGCCCAACAACAACAACAATTCCAGTAGTAGCAACAACAATTTCAGCAGCAACAACAATAACAACAACAGCTCGTACAACAAAAACAGCAAATCCAACAGCAGCAGCTGCAGATCCAACAGCAGCACCAGATGAGGGGGACATCCCAAGCTGGTAGTTTTAAGTCTTTCCAGGCTGTGAAACCCCCAGAATTTAAAGGTAAAATGGATCCTGTTGCTGCCAGGATCTAGTTGAAGGAAATAGAGAAGGCTTTTGCACTCACCAAGGTGAGTGAGGATTTAAAGATAGATTATGCTAGTTATGTTCTGAAAAATGATTCAAACTATTTGTGGGAGTCTACGTGAGCATTAGAAGGAGAAGATCTTATACCCTGGACCCGGTTCACAGAACTGTTCTTGGAAAAATAATTTTTTGATTGTCTCCAAAGTTAGATGGATATGGTGTTTTTAGAGTTGAAGCAAGGAGACAGAAGTGTTATAGAGTACGAAGCCAAGTTCATAGAGTTGGCTCGTATAGCACCAGAGTATGTGAGTTCGGAAGCTCAGAGAGCGAAGCGGTTTCAACAAGGATTGAAACTAGAGATTAGAAGTGGAGTTGTAGCTTTACAACTCAAGACGTATACTTCAGTAGTTCAGGATGCCTTAGTAATAGAAAGTTACCAATAGGTTAGCTGCTAAGGAGAAGGTTGAGAAGAAAAGAAAGTTTGAAGGTGTACCTGCAAGGTTAGTACAAGAAGAAGTAAGCCAGAAGTTTCAGCGCCGGCTTGGAAAGAATAAAGACAGGAAGTTCAGGAAACCGAATTTCCCGTAAGCTAGACCCAATACTACCTCAGTTAGTTCTACTCCAACGAAGTTCAACAAGCCAGTGATTGACTGCAAGACATGCGGAAAGAAGCACAGTGGTCAGTGCAAAGAGAATGCCAACTATTTCAAGTATGGCCAGAAGGGTCATTATTCCACGGAGTACAAATCCGAGGACCAAGGAGTATCATGTTTTAGCTGCAGTAAAGTGGGGCATATTGCTAGGAATTGTAGATCAATTACCCAGGGCAGTGTAGGAAGAAGTGTGTCCCAAGGATCAGCAACAAGTACCGCCAGAGCTAGAACTTTTAAGATGACTACGAAGTCTCTGACTCAGGATTTTGATGTAGTGGCAGGTACGCTTTATCTTAATTATGTACCTGTTAACATTTTATTTAATTCGGGAGCATCCAAATCTTTTATATCTATGAATTGTGTGAATATATGCAACTAATGTTAGAAGACTAAGATGAACCTTTAACAATAGAGGTGGCTAATAAGGATAAAGTGCATGTAAGCCAATTTTGTTCTAAGTGCACCATAGAGATTTCAGGACATACTTTCCTTGCCAACCTAATACCTTTTGAGTTAGGAGAATTCGATGTTATTTTAGGTATGGATTGGTTATCTTTGTATAAGGCAAATATTGACTGCAAGAAAAAAAGAGTTATTATGTATACCACAGATAATGTAAGGATAAGTTATCAAGGACAGAAGCAGGACTAGAAGTTTCTTTCAGTACTGCAAGCAAAGAAATTTTTGGGCAAGGATGTGAAGCATATTTGGCTCCTGTGGTGGACACTAAGAAAGAGACCCCTGCTTTGGATGAAATCCCCGTAGTAAGAGAATATCCCGATGTCTTTCCAGAAGAATTGCCCGGATTATGACCTGATCGAGAAATAGAGTTCTCCATTGATTTGATACCAGGAGCCGAACCAGTTTCCAAAGCTCCATATCGAATGACTCCAGTGGAATTGAAGGAATTGGACAAGCAACTTCAAGAACTGTTGGATAAAGGAGTCATACGACCAATCATTTCTCCGTGGGGTGCTCCAGTGCTATTCGTAAGGAAGAAAGATGAAAGTATGAGGTTATGCATTGATTATAGAGAACTAAACAAATTGACGATAAAGAAAAAGTATCATTTGCCAAGGATTGATGATTTGTTTGATCAGCTTAAGGGAGCATGCTATTTCTCAAAGATTGAATTAAGATCTGGCTACCACCAACTGAAGAAAAACCTGATGATCTACCCAAGACTGCATTCAGAACGAGGTATGGCCATTATGAGTTCTTAGTGATGTCATTTGGATTGACCTATTCACCAGCGACTTTTATGGATTTAATGAACCGGGTGTATAAGGAGTACTTGGATAAGTTTGTTATTATATTTATTGATGACATCTTTATCTATTCAAAGTCTCAAGAAGATCACGCAACGCATCTAAGGATTACCCTTCAAAGGTTAAGAGAAAAGCAACTGTATGCGAAGTTTTCCAAGTGTGAGTTTTTGTTAACAGAGGTACAGTTTCTTGGACATGTAGTAAGTAAGGAAAGTATCAAGGTAGATCCTGTAAAGATTGAAGCAGTATCCAAATGGGAACAACCAAAGACTCCGAAATAAGTAAGAAGTTTTCTTGGGCTAGCAGGATACTATCGAAGATTTTAAAGGATTTCTCTAAGATCGCATCCCCATTAACCAAGCTAACCAGGAAGAATGAGAAATTCATTTGGACGGAGAAGTGTGAAGAAAGCTTCCAGGAACTGAAGAATGAAGTGTTACACGAAGCGCACAACTCTCAGTTATCTATCCACCCTGGTAGCACTAAGATGTACCAAGATTTGAAGAAAAACTTTTGGTGGCCAGGAATGAAGAAAGATATTGCAAATTGGGTTAGCAAATGTCATGTGTGCCAGACGGTAAAAGAAGAATATCAACGGCCGAGTGGATTGTTACAACCTTTAGAAATTCCCCAGTAGAAGTGGGAAGAGATTGTCATGGATTTTGTGGTGGGATTACCAAAGACGAGAGCTAATCACGACACTATTTGGGTAATCATTGATAGATTAACAAAGTCAGCGCATTTCCTCCCAATCAATGAAAGGTATTCTTTAGAAAAGCTTGTTAGGTTGTATTTGGATGAGATAGTGACCAAGCATGGAGCTCTTGTGTCCATTATATCAGATCGAGACCCAAGGTTCAATTCAAGGTTTTGAACCAAGTTCCAAGGATGCTTAAGAACCAAGCTGAATATGAGTACCGCCTATCATCCTCAGACGGAAGGTCATAGTGAGAGAACAATCCAGACCATAGAAGATATGTTAAGAGTTTGTGCTTTGGATTTTAAGGGAAATTGGGACGAACACTTACCTTTGATTGAGTTCTCGTACAACAATAGCTATCATGCCAGCATTGGAATGCCGCCCTTTGAAGCTTTGTATGGATGCAAGTGCAGATCACCATTGTACTGGGATGAAGTAGGAGAGAAAAAAGTGTTAGAAACTGAACTGGTTCAGCAGACTAAAGATGCAGTGGCATTGATTCGGAAAAGGTTAGAAGCAGCCCAGGATAGACAGAGAAAGAATGCGGATTTACATCGAAAAGATATGAACTTCGAGGAAGGGTCACTGGTATTACTAAAGATATCACCCTGGAAAGGATTAGTGCGATTTGGTCAGAAAGGTAAACTTAGCCCCAGGTTTATAGGACCCTTTGAAGTTTTGAAGAAAATAGGGAAGGTCGCTTACGAGATCGCGTTGCCACCATAATTGCAACATATCCATAATATGTTCCACGTATCTATGTTGAAGCCATATATACCTGATTCAAATCAAATCATAGAGTATAAACCAATTGAGCTTCAACCAAATTTGTCCTATGTGGAATAATCAATCCAAATTTTAGATCGTAAAGAGCGAGTCCTTAAAAATAAGTCAATCCCCATAGTTAAATTACTTTCGAGAAACCCTCGAGTAGAAGAGTCTACTTGGGAGCTAGAGTCAGACATCCTTGATAAATATCCTCATTTATTTAGTTAAGTCGGATTATGGGGACATAATCTTTTTAAGGGGGAAGGATATAACGACTCGTATATTTTGTATTATTTTGAAAGTGTAATTATTGAATAATTAATTTAATAAAATACGTGTATTGGTTTTGGCAGCGATGTGTTGTTCTCTATTATTTAAGTGTGATTTATTGGTATTTAGGGTTGAATGGTGTGATTAATTATTGAGTGGTATTGTTTTGTTACACGTTTAAAAGTGATTTTATTGCAGTTTTATTTTCATAAATATTTGGATTGTCTCTAAAATTATTTTTATGATTTCATAATTTCAATAATTATTTTTAGGATTTTATAAAATTGAGAATTCAATATTTCATTAATTATTTATCTTTAAATGAATTTTTTGATTGTATTTATTTGTAAAATCCGTATTTAATTCCAGGATTCTTCAGAAATTATGAAACTCATATTTTATGAAGTGTATAATATTCTGAGAATTTTAAATTTTTTTGGAAATTTTTAAGATTTATTTCACCTGCACGTTTATTCTTTTTATTGTGAAAAGCGGGTATAAATTATGTTTCGGAAATGGCTTTAAAATTATGAAACTTGTGTTTTAATTAACTTCAGGGTATTTATAAAATTTTAAGATTATTTTGGTTTGGTTTTGATTAATGTCTATTCGCGGATTGTACCATTGAAATGAATTAAAAGAGCGTGTAAGGCTTACAGTCGGTTGAAACGAAATAATAAAACGACACGTATCCAATAAAATTGGACACGTGCCGTGTGTTGGTGAGGCAGGAGGCTGAGCAGTTGTTTGTTTTTGGTAAAAACATCAATTTCCCTTTGTTTCTTGGTTGTGTCTCTCGATTATATCTCTTCCTCATAATCTCTCGACTCTCCCCTCTGTTCCTCTATCTCCTCTCTTGGTTTCTCTGTCTTTCTCTCCTGTTACGCCGCCTATTCCTCTTGTTCTTCCCGGTGCCTCCGTGGTTTCCGTTTTCCGTTGAGCTTGTTCTCCGGTTGTGGTAACTGTTGGTTAATTCGGGTTTATATATATATGTGTGTATCTTGGATTGGTGTAGTTAAGTCTCTCCAACGTTATTATTCCGGTTTGCTGTGTTTTTCCTGCCGCTGGCTTGATCCTGGTGGTCGTGTGTGTGACCTGTGCGCGTGTCCTGTAGTTTCCTGTTTGATTTTTGATTCCCTGTTGAAATTTAATTGATATTTCAAAGAATGAAATAAATTATTCATGCGGGAAAATAATTTTCTAATAATCGGCGAAGTTTATTTGGAAACCCGAAGAATTTTCGTGCACCAATAAATTTTTCCGCCATCCGTGATGAATTTTTACGAGCGGACGGTGGAGTGTGATGATCGTTATTTGATTCCTACTTTATTAAAATAAATAAAATGAATTGTATAATTGGTTGCATACGTAAATAATTATGGAACTGTAGAAATTGTGTTTTGACGTGAATTGTGGATTGTTGTGAATTTGGGCGTCGATTATGATCGACAAGTAGGTTTAAAAACAGAAAAGTTGCTGTCAAAATTTTTCTAAAAGTTTATTTTAAATACGAGAAACGTACTTTATATTATAAAACATTTTACCCTGATGTGAATACAGATTACGTGATTATGTGTATTATCATTATACGAGTCAGATTATCGAATAGGGTTATTAGGATTCGAGGATATCAATCATGTCGGTTTTAACTAATTAGGGTATTCTGTTACTGTAGATCCCAGTCGAGTTTCGCTTGGACCAAAGTCAGCATAAAAACTACCTAAGGTTTTTGTAAATCGTTGCAAGGCAAGTACCCCTGACCATTCTTTTATGGTTCAGTACATATGAATAAACTTTTATTTTATTCTCGTATAGGAACAAAAACGTTTTAAGTTACGTATCCCCTGTAGTTATAAATAACTGTTTAAAACCTGTTTTGGGGAAAAGTAACTTCGAAAGGTATCTATCCCGGATGAAATGATTTGTGAACCAGATTTTATGTGTGCTATTAAATGAATGAGTTTTAAAATGGGATAGGTACAAGTGTTTTTAAAACTGGATAAAATGATTAGATATGGGATACATAGGGGCCAGAGAGGCCTATTGAGGTGGCGTAGGAGGCTAATTCGGTTGCGCACACTACATAACCGATTAGTCCAGCAGGTTAGAGACCTAGCTAGTCTCCGTGTGTCGAAACAGGTTTGTGGGATGGCAGTTAGAGCCGTCTGGTGTCAATAGCCTGATCAGCTGTCTTCACATATCCGTTACGTATCTGATTTGAATTTGTGATTCCCATAAGGGAATAAGTGATTGATACAGTTGATTAATAATGTGAATATCATGCTAAAATTAGACTCTGGTACATACATAACACACAATTACGTTTGTTTTATTAAGAGCATGCTAGTCAGTGATATCCAGTTACCTCAGCTTTCTTTTATTTATTGTTGCTCGAAATGATTTCCAGATTACAGATTTCATGTTGATATATAGTTATGTTCCTATAACTATTTGCCTTACTATTTTTATCTTGATATTTATATGTTGGTACTGCTGAGCAATTATATGCTCACCCTGCAACCTGTTATATATATATCGCAGATGCCTAGAAGACCGATCAGACCTTGGAAAAACCATGTCTCAGCCCCTTCAGGACCCGACTCCTCAAAGGTAGTTAGTATCAGACCATGTACGGTCCTATGAGTTGCTGAATAAGTTTAGTGTGTCAGACTTTTGAATAAATGGTTTGTAATAATGAATAACTTGAATCATTCTTGAACCTGGATCATATCTTAGTTTAGGGTCCTGTTAGTTTAATATTAATAATAATCTTGTAGTTTATATTGTGGTTTGTTGTGTTTAGTAACGTCAACTCCTGACCCCGGGTTGAGGCCGTCACATATATCCTCTGGTTTGATCTTCAGCTGATGGTATCCTAACCTCAAATCAATCTTGGAGAATCACTTAGCTCCTTTAAGTTGGTCGAATAGATCATTTCTCCCTGGTAACGGATATATATTCTTAATCGTCAACTTGTTCAGCTCCTGATAATCTATACAGAGTCTCATAATTTCGTCCTTCTTCTTTACGAACAGAACTGGCGCTCCCCATGGCGACGTACTTGGCCTTATGACTCTTTTGTCCAAAAGTTATTGCAATTCACTCGCTAACTCCTTCATCTCTGTTGGTTCCATTTTGTATGGTGCCTTCAAAACAGGTTCGGCCCCTAGAGCAAGGTTAATCTCAAACTCAATCTGTCGGTCTAGCGGTACTCCTGGTAGTTCTTCTGGAAACACATTTGGTAACTCTTTCACCAACATATTTTTTTCTTTCCTAGGAACTTCCTTTTTCGTATTCACTACATAAGCTAGGAATGCCTCATAACCCTTCCCGAGTAACTTGTTCTGCTGGTCAGCGGAAAGAAACATTTGTCCTTGTTTTTGACCTTTAAACATCACCTTATTCCTGTTCCTTGTCCTTGAATAAACTCTTTTACTACTATCTATCTGAGCATTATTCTTCCTTAACCAGTCCATCCCTAAGATTATGTCAAACTCTCCTAGCTTTTAGAGTATCAAATCAACTGGGAAATTATGCCCGGAGATATCAATCTCACACTCTGGGCAGAATTGATTTACAGGTACCTTTTCTTAGTTAGAAATTACTATGTTCATTATTTCACTCATATTCTTCTTATCACAATTTAGTCTACCAGCAAAATTTTCTGATATAAAAGATCTTGTAGCTCCTAAATCAATTAATACTTTAGCTTCAACATTGTTCACAGAAAGCTTACCTACTATCACCTCTGAATTATGAACAACGTCCTTCATTTTCAAATTAAAATTTCTTGATGATGCTTGTGGAACTGGTTCTGAGGGTGGAGGTAAAGTCAATACCTCAGCTGGTACAGTCGAACTGGTCATTGATACGCTCATCATACTTCTGATTGGTCCTGGCGATTTGCACTCTCTAGCCATGTGTCATGGCTTCCTACACTTGAAACACGTAACTCCCGTCTTTTGAGCTTTACATTTATTTTCCAAGTGCTCCTTCTGATTGCATCGATAACATGTCATATTAATCTTGTTGTAAATTCCCCCATGCTTCTTCCCACAATGCTTGCATTCTACTCTTTGCTGGATATTCTCACTTGTCTGTCCTTGATTTTCCTGATAGTTCCCTCTATTATCTTGCCTCTTATTCGCTTCTCCTTTCTTATGTGCATTCCATCCTTTCTAGAACCCAATTTACTTCATATTCTTATCTTACTGGCTCCCTAATTCTGACCTTTCCCCCTGATGAAAAATTTTCCTCTTCTTGTTATCTATTTCCTTCCTAGATTATACTCTGTTACTTTCAATTAGGGCAGCTTTCTGAACTACTCCTGCATAAGTATCAATCTCAAACATTGATACCCTATCTCGGATCCAATATTCGAGCCCTTCTTGGAACCTTTGAGCCTTCTCTTCTTCGGTACCCACATACTTGGTCACAAACCTCGATAATTCTGTAAACTTCTTCTCATATTCTAAGACTGTCATATTTTTTTTGTTTCAACTCTAGGAACTTCACTTCTATTTGCTTTTGTACATACTTGGGATAATACTTCTCTAAAAACAGTTCCTTAAATCTTGCCCAAGTAACTGATTAGACCTCTTCCAAAACTTTAACTGAATCCCACCAATAAATTACTTCCCCTTTTAGAAAATATGTGGCATATACATTCTTCTGATCCTCCTCTAATTGAACCAACTCGAAAGATCTCTCTTTTTCTCTTATCTAGGTGTTGGCTACAACTGGATCAGTGGTATCATGAAAAGCTGGAGGGTTCACATTCTGAACATTTTTAAAAGTCACAACTGGTTGAGGTGGTACTGGTGGGTCTGGTTGATATTGGTGTTGATCATGATTCTTTGGGTTTAAAAATTGTTGTTTTTTTGAATTATTGTTGAAGAGTTTGTTGTTGCTGAGGAATTGCATTGGTTTGTTGTTGCAGGGTTTCTAATATTCGAAGGATATTGGGGTCGGTTGCAGTAGAAGTACAGGTTTGTTTCGTATTTTTAGGTGGCATGATTTTGAAATAAAAGGTTTAACAAAACAATTATGAATATGGCAATTATATCAAAGTCAAGGTCTTACGAAGTTAGGGTGATCAAATGCATTTAAATTTTGATTATTAGCAATAGAGGCGATGCACATTCTAGATATAGAAAGAAAAGCGATACTAAACGAAACAATATTGAATTAATCATTAAATCAAAGTTTAACTTACAACGCAACCAAACAAGGTTCGAATTTAAAGGTCAACAACATCATAGTTTTGAAAGGAAATAAGGAAACTATATACTTCTAGAGATACAACAACATAAAGGATAGCCAACTAGAAAGGAAATATGAAATCTGGCTCCTAACTCGGCCTAACGGTCATCTTCCCAAGTCTCCTCATTATCATCTCAAGCTATCAGTATCTCTTCCCACTACTCCCCCCGAAGTACCTTCACAATGCCATGAAGTTCATCTGCTACCATCTTGATGGTATACTGACTGTTGCGGTCGCGGTGTGCTGGCATATCTCCGAGCTTAGTGTTAATGAACTGGGTCACGGACTCGAGTTTCGTAATCAACTATACATTAGATTCTTCTCTGAGTCGAGTATCATCCTGAAAAGCTAAATCCAATCGCTCTATAAGTCGGTCCTACTTCCCTTGGTGTCGGATGGCGTCGAGGATGAGGACGAATGCATATTTTTTGAGAAATAATATATACGAAGAAAAATGTTAGCGACTTACTCGAATAATATCTACTTACACTATCATATTTCCTATATATATATCCTATAACCTATATGGACTGTTCTGGGACTCTAAACCTTAGCTCTGATACTAAAACCTGTCACATCCCCAAAAATAAAACTAAAAGATAGCAACTGATAAATATAAAGTTATTACAAATGGTTGTTTACAAAAAATCCAAGATCGTAAAAAGTTTAGTGTTTGAACATCCAACACTAACAACTATTATAACTCGTACATAACTACCGGTCCTCACACATATGCCAACTATACTACCTGAGCTCTGACATAAGCTCCAGCATCTCCAGTGGACTTACGAGCAGTCTACTTGAATCTAACCATACTTGCTAGCTGAAATAACATGGATAAATAGCAAGAAGTGAGCCAAACGCTCAGCAAGATATAACATAAGACAGAAATTATCAGCATAGCAGTTCATAATTCGAAATTGGGGTGGATGGCATCATTATTCAAGTCAAAATCATTTTTAACCACATCATTGCTCAAAATCATTTTATGACGCTACGGATTATAGTCGATGATTAGCCGCGAAGTAATCCCGAACCTCGCTGGGTTCTAACAATTTTTTTTTGGGATCCCTAGGCAACTTTTAATCCTAATATTATTAGTGTGAAAGGGACTTGCGTCTTAGTTCAATCCACCAATCTCAAGAAAACATTCTTTTGTTTGCAAAGCAATTATCTTTTATAAAACTGATGCCAGAGAGAAATTACAAGGATTCTAAACGATAGAATTTCAATTGTAAATGAAGGATTGGAGTTATGAAACTCGTATCTGAAATGAGTTATCTTCTCACTAGCAAGGTCATCAATGATGAGTATCAATGGTTTACCAACTAAGGAAGAAATTATTGAAAAAGGGCCATGACAATAATTAACAAAGGTAGGGATATCAAATTTGAGTGTAGTACATGGCACATGTCTAGTTACGAAAATTTGGGTATGTTAATAAAAGGTAATGAAGAAGTATGAAGTTGGATTATTGATATCTCAAGGTATCAGGGGTATAGGGATATAGTATCAAATCAAAAGTGATCACGAAAATTGAAATACTTGAGCTTAAGAAGATATTTTGGTATCCTACAAGCAATCAGGGTATATCAATTATAGGTACTAAGTCAAGTTGGGGCAATGCGTATATAAGCGAATGATCTTTATTAGAGCATAAATAAACTTGGATACAATTGTGATAATCATAGGCATGGCATCACATTTGTAAGAACTAAATTTAAGATTAAGGTAATTGTAACAATATATCTTTGTGAAGACAATATCAGTATCTCTAAGCAAGCCTACTATCATTGTCCAAAAAGAATGGTTCAGAATACTTGCATAAAAATAGATTTGACAAGGGAGAGACACTTGCCTTAAAGAAGGCTTTATCTAGAACTCGACTTGGCTTAGGAGCAACCGGGAGCACTACTCAACCTTGGTGGCAAGATTCCTATCTTCACTTGATCCTAGGCAATAATAATAACTCTTTTATAAAAGACTCTTATAAGAACAATCGACCCTAATGCTAATGCACAATTTGACTCCAAGTAGCATTTAGTGTCTTATTTCGCATAAGACCTCAAATCAACACACATTACTATATATTATCACTATTACACCTTAGAGCACATAATCACAGTTAAGTATATTTTATCTATTATTTATTCTTGGTGCATCATTGGGTGTTAAATGATCTCACTCATCTAATCTCCACCAATTGACTAACATAATGTAACTTTACTAACCTCAAAACTCGAAGTGCCTAAGCTTGGCAATCCCTTTTCTCTTGACCATACCAATGGCCTTACCTTCTATTGACCTCTATCTACTTGTAAACACTAAGTCCTACCTAGGCCTCGCTCATAGGGTTCATATAACTAATTGCTAATTTCTAGCGCTCTCATTTGCATTCTCTCAGTGACACCTTGTGTGACTTGTTGTCTTTTGACACCCTAGGTCTTCCTCCCAAACTATCCTACTGGACTCTTAAGACCTAAATCTAACATATGCACTGGAATGACACCAAGGTCTAACCTAGGCCTCCCTAGGCCTAACCTCAAAGTTGACACAAATCTACTTGGTGTCTTAAAAACTGCCATGTTTTTGACGTTTAACCATTGATTCTAACTCTAAACCAACACATTTCGACTTGAAAACCTTCCCTAGACTTCCTAGTATCAGTACTAATAAAGGCCTAATGAGGGCCTACATATAACATCACTTAATGACCTCCAAACTACACTAAACCTAAATTGTTCCCTATTTTGGCAGATTTAGCGTTTCCGCTTGTGCACCTCACTAAATGGTAATTTTTCTTAAATCTATTGCCCCTGGACTCAAATATATATCAATTCCCAACTCTTTGTAGCTAGGGCCTACTAAGGCCTAAGAAATGCCCATTCAAAACTTTCCTACAACTAGTGTGCAAATCTGAAAAAATCAAAGTGTCCTACTCTAACCCTTCCACCTTATCTCCCACTTTAAAACCAAGCACTCAACATTTACCCAAGCAACCCTTCTTCACTAATACCCTCAACTATTGTCTCACCAAGTGTGGAGATCATTCATACCCTAGTGCACCTTCATGCAAATAAATTATGAAAAACAATGCAAGGTAACAATCATCAAAACACTACACCATATATGGCCTTTCCCAACACTTTTTTTGGTGTGACAAGCAAAAATGTTACCTTACATCCCCCAAAATTGATCTAAGCTAACATAATTTTTTAACGTTGCAGTAAAGATTAGAAAGTGTTACCATAGACAGGAGCAAAATGCTATTGTAACATAAAAAAAATATTAGCATTGATATAAAAAATGTGTTACCATAGAACAAAAATTTTAGGCGGTTTTTTTCCCTAGACATCATTTAGGCGCTTCTTTTTTGGACCAAAATTTTGGGTGGCCCAAAAGTAACTAAATACCCCGCACATTTATTTTGTATAAAACACACAGTTTGTTCAGTTATTTATCATAAACACACAATCTCAAAAACACACACAAACACATCTCACTCTCTCACATATCAAAATGAACAGTTGTTTCAGAGCCATTGCAAGATGAATTAGGGTTCATAGCTGAGCTTCTCAGTTGGGTTATAGTTGTTAGGTTTAAGCTGAGCTTCTCAATTAGCTTGAAGTGAATTGGGGTTCTTAAATTGGGGCTTTTCTCAGTCGGGTTTAGGGTTTGAGTAATTGGGGCTTTATTTTCAATCGAGCTTTTCTCAGTCAACATTTAGTCAGGTATGCTTTATTTTCTTCTCTTATTTGCTTGTAATTAGGTATCTTTGTTTACTTATGGTTTTTCCTAGTCGGGTTTGTATGATTGTATGTATGTTTATGATATTCAGATTGTAAGTTTGTACAGTGTTTAATTTTTGGTATGCACAGTGCGATAATTGTTTAATTGTTTGTGTTTAATTGTTGCTATACACAGTGGTGGTAGGACAACGTTATTTAAATTTAAAAGTTTATTTGTGAGAGAAAACCTGAAAACCTGGAAAGCTTAATTATCTACCATTGGAGGTTTGAACATTTTAGAGATATTACTAAAAATAATATCTTTTAATTTCCTTCACACTTTAATAAATTGATTATTTTCCCTATTGTTTTCGGTAGCTCTGTAATATGGTGTCTCTTGAGTGATATACGAAAGCAATATCTTCTGTACAAAGAACTTTTTTAGTAAATAGTCACCCCACGTTTAAACCATACATTTGTTTGTTTAATTAAATATGTGTGCTCTTTTGGTTATTGTTGCCTGATTGTGTTTAAATTGCAGGGTGTAAGTGAAAATTGGAATACTGATTGTATATCTGTGTTAGTTTTAAACTCATGGTTTATGTTCATCTTTATTATGTCTCCTAGGTGAGGCGTAAATGTGCTGTTTATGTAAGTTGTTTATATTTAGGAGATATAATAGTTGGTGTTAGGTCCCAATGTGTTTGTAGAAGGGGGGTTGAATACAAACAATACTGAATAATCGAATTTAATGCGGAATAAAAAATGTGAAACAAAATTCAAGTTAAATAAGAATATTTGTTACACCCGGCATTTCTGTGTAATATTAATTGTAAATTTGGTGTAATTATAAAGCCGAATGCCAATATATTCAACTATTGTATGCTTGTGTGAATGAGAATTTCTGCGTCTTAAATTTTCGTTATGTGGTATATGAATTTTCAAAGCAAAAATTTATTTATTTCTTTCATTTTTGATTTATAAGGAATATTTTTAAACCTTGAATAAATATCTTTTTAAAAGTTATTTGTTCACAAAATTCAAAAGTAGTTTTATAAAATTTCTAAAAATCCAAGTTATTTTATGGTATAAATTTTATAATTTTTGAACTTGTGTTTTATTTTATAAAAATAAATCTTTATAAATGTTAATTGTTATAATTAGCAAATTACATAGTTGTCCTTGCATGCAAATCCTTTCTATTCAATCCAAAAGGGCTAAAGAGACAATTACGACCCCACTAACTCTTATTTTCTAGCCAAATTCCTCCTTTACCCTTGCATGCAAAATGATCCAAGTTTAAGTGGGAGGGTGGTCATGTCAATTCCTATTTCCACTCACATTTGTCAAAACAAAAACCATAAAACAAGTAAATACATGATCATTTCACACATCACTCACCACCACACTCTTTCTTCCCTCCCTCCTCTCTCTCACTCTCGGTTTTCTCCTCCCTCACTCTCGGGTTTTGCCGAGATCAACCCCTCCCCATTTTCTTTCTTTCTCAATCAAGTTCCACCTTCTACAACAAGTAAATGTAACTTCCCATGCCATGATCACTTATATTTTAAAGAGTTTTGAGTAGGAAGTTTAAGTTTTAAGGTTGCATGTTAATGTTTTAGTTAAAACTCAAAGTACAACCTTGATTCTTGTGAGTTTAAGGTTTTTTTTAGAGGACTACGAGGAATGGTGAAGTGCCAAGCCTTGAGAAGAAAACTCTTGATGTTAAATGGCCATTCCCTTCCATTTCATTCGGCCATGACCATAGGGGAGCCGAATGAATGGTTCTTGAGACCATTCTTGTTGCTTTGTTCAATTTTTGCGTGTTTATGTGATAATGGCTTGAATTTTGTAGTAAAAATTTAATGAAACTCCTTGCATGCTAAGTGATCATCTAGATATAGCTCATGCTAGGCTTTCCTGTAAATTTCTTGGTAAAACAAATTTAGAAAACATGTTGTTTGGCTTGCAAAACTCGAAGACATGCATGCATGTGGATTTCATTTAGAATGTTATAATATTTTGATCATTTGGAAAGATTTTATTAGTAAGCTTTAATTTCAGTAGGAATAATGTGTTAATATTGATTAATGCTTCTTGATGCATGGTAATAAGTCGTGTATATCTTTTATAAAATGCATAACTTGTTGTTTATGATTGCACCTTAGGTAAGGATGATCTCCACCAAGATTATTTTGAGTATAAGGGAATTAGTTTAGTAGATCACCATGTTTAAGTCTTGGTTTGGGTATTGGGTTGTTGGTGGTTGACTTGTCAAGTCAAAACCTTGGGGAAAGGAGAGTTATAGTTTCTGCAGAAAATCAGTTTAGTACCCTGAGGTTTAGAGTGAGTTTTGACCATGTCATTGATGTGCACTTTGAGGCCCAAGCCACCAAAGGTTAGTATTGGGAGTATATAAAAAGGTTTTAGGTGTTGGTTGGAGGTTTGCATGTCATTTGGTTAGGTGCACAAGTAGAATGACAAAATCTGTCCAGCAGGGTACAGTTTTGTTGCAACTTAGAAATAGGGAGATTTGACCATGTCATGGGTAGGCCCTCATTAGGCCCTGTTGGGCCTTAGTTAGAGGGAGTGTCAGAGAAGTTTTTCCAACCATATTTCATAGGATATGAGTTAGAACCATGTGTCACAAGTTAATTCAAGTTAGGGTGTTTTCTGCCCAGGAAAACAGGGGAACCATGGACTTTGAGCTTAGGCCCAAGAAGGCCCAAGCCAGGCCCTTGAGCCACATCAAGTTTGGGAGATGCCCTTAGGTCAGGAGAGTATTGTGTAATAATTTTAAAGGAAAACCTATAGTTTAAGGGTGTCAAATGCACTCAAGAAACCATAGTTGTCATTTTGAAATTGGCACCAGTGAACACTTTCACTTAGCACATAGTTTTAGAACACTTAGGAGTGAGATTTAGGCTGACCACCATAGTTGTAAGATAGTATAATGTCAGTAGAATAAAAGTCACAAGTGAGGTTCAATAGGTCTTGGATAGTTTAGTAAAGGCACATCGAGTTAGGAAGCCAAAATTAGAAGACTTTGTCTAGTTTAGCGACCAAGTGACTTAAGTTGGGGGATCGAGATCATCCAAGCCTAGTGTTGCATTATGGTGTATATGGTGTTATTTGGTATTAATATATGATATGTGATTATGTGGCTATGTGTGTGCAACTATAAATTAAAGGTGAATATAAATTAAGTGCATATAGGCCTAAGTGTCATCCATGTTTAAATTCGGGTTGTAAATAGGTTAAGTTGGTGAGAGTATATTATAATGAGGATTATTATTATTTATGTATTATCTCGAGACGAGGGAAAACTTGCCATAAAGGTCGAGTGAAGCTCCAGTTGTTGCTCCTACCAGTCAGACCAGACCAGCCTTTCTCAAGGCAAGTGATTCAACTTGTCCTTCATATTTACTGCTAATAGTTCATACATTGCTGCAACTATCCTGTGTCATTTGATATATTAAATCAAGCGTATCTTATGTTATCTTTGAATTATATAAAGATGCCATGAACCCTCGAGTACTTATTGCAAAGTAGTCCTATTATGATAAAGTAAAATTGCTGCCATGATAGAATAAAGGGTTGTTATAACACTTGGTTGATTCTCTTGATTAACGTGCTAATGATTCCTAAGCATTGATATCTCATCCTGATACTTGAACCCCTATAGAAACTTACCTTGAATCCTGAAGGCCAGATATTTATCAAAGTGATTCCTCACCGATTGATACCCCTCTTTCTTATCCTAAAGCTTGACAATTCTGATATATCCTGAGCTAAAGATCATTTCTTCATACCTTAACACCCTTAGTATTCATGAAGCTTAACTTCTTGATGATCCAACACCTGTACCTTAACGAGAAACCATTGCTTTAAGCCCAATTTGGCATTACCCTTTATAATATCCAATAGCCTCACTAAATCCCCTTGTCTAATCTTTGATATATGAAAACCATTCAGTTACTTTAATAAAGTATAGTTTTGTGAATCATGGCCCTGAGATTTAGTACCATATTTCCCGTGTTTCGAGTTGATCTATAATCCCTTGATAAAAAAGGAAAAAAATGTTTACTGTAAAAGAGATTTTGTTATAAATCGGCATCAGTTTTTGAAAAAAATAAAATGTGGGTTTTCAGTCCCAAAGGGGGATAAATGTTTTCTTTGAATAGTGGATCTGGACTGAGACGCGAGTCCTTTCCACACTTATATTAGGCTTAAAAGTTGCCTAGGGATTCCCATTAATGTTTTAGAACCCAGCGAGGTTCGGGATTACTTCACGGCTGATCACCGGCTGTAATCCGTAGCGTCATAAAATTATTTTGATTAAGATATGATTTTGAAATTGTTTTGATACAAACGGAATGATGCCATCACCCAAAATTGTATCTCTCATTATCACTGGTTATGTCTTCCCATTGATATTCTTTAATATATATCTCGATTTATGTTTTGTATCGTATTGTTTAGCACTTGTTGAGCATTTGGCTCACTCCTTGATTTACCCTGATATTACAGCTATCAGCTATGGTTAGATTCAAGCAGACTGCCCGTAAGACCTGTGATGCTGATGCTTATGTTCGAGCTCAGGTAGAATAAGTGATAGTAGTTTGTGTGAGGACTCGGTATTTAAAATCAGTTGTAATAGATGGTAGTGTTGGGCTGTTCCAAACCCTAAACTGTAAGATCTTGGATTTGGGTATGTTTATTTATTTGTTGTGATAGTTATATTTAATTTGCTGTTTAAGTTGGGGTGTGACATGTTTTGGTATCAGAGCTACGGTTTAGAGTCCCTGGACAACCCAAATAGGTTAAAGGGTATATGTGTAGGTTATAGATATTATGCGAGAGAGTAGGTTAATTAAGTTTATTATTAATACTCCTCTTATTGGTTTGTCAGCAAAGGGCGCATTCCTCGTCATCCTCTGGTTCGGACGACACTATTGCTTTCACCGTGTATGATGAGTTGAGGCGCGAGTTTGATATGCTTCAGGGAAAGTACGACCGATTGATAGACCGACTGAAGAATGTGT